>NW_007255874.1:29737-41579 GCF_000164805.1 Carlito syrichta | reverse complement strand
GCCTGCTGGGCTCCGGCGATCCTTCCGCCTCAGCCTTCCAAGTAGCTGGAATTACAGGCTCGTGCTACCATGCCCGGCTGATTTTTTGATTTATTGTAGAGATGAGGTCTCGCCAAGTTAAGACAATCCTGTGAAGGTAATATCCCCATTGTAGAGTTAGCAATACTGAGACTTACATGGATCAAATGACTTGCCCACCTTTTAAAAAGTAGCAAAGTTCTTGGAGGGAACCCAAGTTGGAATTGGAACTCGTGTCTCATGAAGGCCAACCTCCACTCTTCCATTAACCGTGGGCCACATCCGTGAGTTGATGAAATTGGTGTCCACCCACAACTGATACGACACCTGATAAAAAGTGAAGAGGAAAGAGCACAGTGTTCCTCCTCCTGCATCTCCAGTGCTGCCACCAAGAGCACGTTTCTGCTGTGCGCTGGCACGAGGAGAGAGCAACTGACTCTCACTGAGAACCCGCTGGGCTCACGACATGCCTCAGCTCGACGGGGCCCCTGGAGGGCTCCAATTCCTGGTCACACGTGATTCTGACTGCGCGTGTGAGGGTGCTTCTGGATGGGGTTCCCCTCCGAACCAGTAGACTGCATGAAGCAGAGTCTCCTCCCCAGCATGTGGGCCTCGTCCACTCCGCTGCAGGCCTGGGTAGTGGGGAATTTGCTCCCCCTGCCTCCCTGCTTTTGAACGGAGACTTCGGCCTTCTCCGGCCCTTGGAACAGAGCTTACCGCATTGGCTCTTCTGGCCTTGAGCCTTTGGACTCAACCCGGGGCTGTGTCATCCTCTCTCCTGGGTCTCCACCTTGTGGCAGCAGGTTGTGGGACTCCTCAGCCTCCTTGATCCTGGGAGCCAATTCCATATATATAAGCACGTGTGTGTGTGTGTGTGTGTGTGTGTGTGTGTGTGTGTGTGTGTGTGTGTGTGTGTGTATTGCCTTCCATTATGGCGCTGCTGGCTGTATCAATCTTGGAGTCACCCACACCTGGGTCAGGACTCTCCTCCTGGCCTAAGCCACTGGAGCGGGGATATTATGTTTCCTGGGATTGAAGGAATTCTAAGCAATGTGCTCATTGTTGTGGGTGCTTGTGGTGAGTGTTCAATGAATCAGCCGTGATGAAACACCACACACACTGCTTGACATTTAGTAAAGAATCAATACGTGGTGGTTTTAATAAAAATATGACTAGATTCGTTATACCCATCTCCAGGAATAGCCTAGAATGTAACTCATGTTTGACTTGGTTTTTCAGAAGTTCTCACAAGAGAGAAAAATAAAGGGGACAGAAGCCAGCTGCTGTGGATTGAAATGTTGACGGCTTTTTCTATATTTATGGTAATTTTCTTGGGCAACGTTCCCAGAAGTGATATAACTGGGCACCAGCATTTTAAATTCCCTTCACACATATTACTACATTGCTGTTCCAAAGGCTTGTACCATTTCACACTACAGCCAGCAATATCGGCGAGTGACTTCCCCCGATTCTGGAATTATTACTTCATGCGGTTTTTCTGGTGGCAAAATGTAAGATCATCACTTTAGTTTTAAGTATTTGACTGGTAGTCATTTTGTGTGTGTGTGTGTGTGTGTGTGTGTGTGTGTGTGTGTGTGTGTGTGAGATGGGGTTTCATTCTGTCACCCAGGCTGGAGTGCAGTGGCAGAATTGCAGCTCACCGCAGCCTTGAACTTCTGGGCTCAAGACATTCTCCTGCCACAGCCACTACAGGTGTGCACTAGCACACCCAGTTAATTTTTCCATTTTTTTGTAGAGAGAGGGGCGTCTCGTTTTGTTGCCCAGGCTAGTCTCGAACTTCTGGCTTCAAGCGATCCTTCCACCTTGGCCTCCCAACGTTCCCATCTGAACATCATAAATCTTCCGTGGCTGGTTGACCTTCAGGAGTGCTTACCAGCATGAGCGGCAGGTATCCGGCGAGGGGAAGCTTCCTATCTCCCCAGTAATTCATGGTGGCTTGCTGTGTTGAAGAAGTTAAAAGGCTTGAGGTTGCCTTTGCATTGTCCTGGATCACCCAGATTCAGAATAATCTAGGTCCATAGAATTTCCTGACTATGTTTCCCCTGAACTTGCTGAATTCTCTTCCTGAATGGGAATGGAAGGGTAGCCAGTGCCATGGGCGACATCTTATCACCAGGGCTGCTCCTGAGATATGTGGGGGCCCCAGAAGACATTTTTTACAGGGCTTCTGTCTACATGAACAATTGAGTCACCCCCAAATCAACATGTTAGCACCATTTTAATGTCCAGATCTTGCATAATTCCTGTAAATAAAAGTTCCCTACACTGGACAGTTGGAGCAATCCCTGTGCCAGGCCATCCTCTTGGAACCGGGGTTCAGCCGAGAGACTCCTGAACATTTTTTTCTTGAGTTGGAGTCTCACTCCGTCGCCCAAACTGGAATGCAGTGGCTGCTCCCAACCACCGCAGCCTCGACCTGCTGGGCTCCAGCGATCTCTCCGCTCAGCCTTCCAAGTAGCTGGAACTACAGGCGCGCACTACCACACCCGGCTAATTTTTTTTGATTTATTGTAGAGATGAGGTCTCACCAAGTTGCCCAGGCAGGTCTCGAAACAGCGGGCTCAGGCAATCCACTCACCTCACCCTTCCAAAGTGCTGGGATTACAGGTTGAGCCACCGAGCCCGGCTACTCCTGAACATTTTAATAGACACAGCCCGGGCGTGGTGGCTCACTCCTATAATCCCGGCACTTTGGGAGGCTGAGGCAAGAAGACTGCTTGAGCCTAGGAGTTTGAGATTGGCCTGGGCCATGTAGCAAGATCTCATCTCTATTTTTCAAAAATCAAGAAATTGGCCCAGTGTGGTGGCCTGCATCTGTAGTCGCAGCTTCACAGGAAGCTGAGATGGAAGGATCGCCTGATCCTGGGAAGCCGAAGCTACGGGGAACCATGATCATGCCACTGCCCTCCAGCCTGGGCAACACAGTGAGAACTCAAGTCAACAACAACAACAAATGCCACAAGTCCTGGAGCTCCATGGGGCATCCGGTCAACCACAGAGTGAGGGTGGGAATAGGGGGTTGGAGAGCAATCCAAGGGGGAGAAACAGAGCCTAGGGACTGTTGTGCCGCAGGCTTCGGGTACCCCAGCCAATGGCCTTGCTCACCCAAGACCTATTTGAGGCACCAGAAGAGCCTTTGGGAAATTTCAGGGAGAGCAGCCTAGCTTGTGGTTTCTCCCCAAGTCTAAGTGGTTCTGATTGTCATCACTCCACTAATAGCTAATTACACTCGTGCTTTTTCTGTGTCCCAGGCCTTGCGCTCAATGCTTTGCAGTGAGCTGGACATCACTGTTTTTCCATTTTACAGATGGAGAAGTCGTGCTTAGTTAGATGTGAACAGACTGGCTTGCTCAGGCAGTCGGCTGTTCAAGCCCGCCCGGTTTTGGAGTGTTGCTTCAGAGGGAAGCCCCCTGGGCTCTTTGTCTCTGTGTTCCTGGCTACTCTTCTTTTAAGCCTCAAGTACCTCCAAGCATTCTCATGCCTGTTCTTTCCCATGAGGTGTCTCACTTGCATTCGCAGCCAACACGACCCCATGTGTTGATGACCTCCAAACCAGCCCTTCTTTGTGGGCACTTGCATTCGAGAGATGTCTTCTCACCTTCCAAAAGACTTTCTCAAACAGCACTTAATTATGGTTGCAGAAAGGGTCATTGCAGCGGGCTGACTCTGAAAATGGTGCCAACAGCAGGGTCACCAGCAGCCACGAAGGGCAACGCCCCTTGAACACAGGTCTGCTTAGCACTTTAGTTTCTGAATAGCTACCCCAAGCGTTTTGAAAAATGTCCCCCTCGTTCCTCCATTATTTCCCAAGGGACATGCCCCACGGACATTTCAAAAGAGGCATCTCGAAATAAAAATATGACGTAGCCGGGCTCGGTGGCTCAGCCTGTAATCCTGCGCCTTTGGGAGGCTGACGTGAGTGGATTGCCTGAGCCCACGGGTTCGAGACCCGCCTGGGAAAATTGGTGAGACCTCATCTCTACAATAAATCAAAAAACCAGCCGGGCGTGGTAGCGCATGCCTGTAATTCCGGCTACTCGGAAGGCTGAGGTGGAAGGATCTCCGGAGCCTGGCAGGTCGAGGCCGCGGTGGCCGGGAGCGGCCACTGCACTCCAGTCTGGGTGACGGAGTGAGACTCCAAAAAAAAATGATGTAATTGGCAATGGGGGTCTCTTCCATGACTCCTGATCTTACGACAACATAGTCATTCACTCCTTTACCTCCTGAGAGGAACAACAATGGCAGATAAATAGCAAAGTGGGAAGAGCTTGAAGCCGGCAGTCATCTCCCCTTACATTTTAAAAATGATGTTAAAGTGTGCAAATTCCCCTTCTCCCACAGCCCCACAAAACACCTTTGGAAATATGGGCAGAAACTGGACTTTCTCTATATCATATCGCATATTGTTTTGGTGTGCAATCTGCAAATACACTGAAATACCATTGGTCAGAGGAGCGTGTATTGCATACAGGCCAGTAGGAGATTGTCGTTCTCTCATGAAAGAGACCTCATTTTATTTGCATTGCCAAAGCTGGCGTGTAAGAGAGCTAAAAGCTTGGCATTCAGCCACCGAGGCTGTGGTTTGAATATTTTATATCTGTCAATGGAATCCCTCTCGGCATCTTATCAGAACACAATGAGTTTGATTTTGGAGAAAGGCGGGAGAGCCCATATACCGTTTTTCTTGCAACAGAAACATCTATTGTGTGACCCCATGGGCTGGTTTGAATTCCTCTATCTCATGGTTCTATCTTCAATTGTCAAACAGTGATACTTTCTCCAACTTCTGACATTTCCACTTTATGGGATTCTATTGTGGGCACCTAAAATTTAATTTAAAGCCTATTTACTGTAATAAGCAGACACTATGAGGGCTATTAGTCTGAATCTCTGAGGACTGAATTTGGAAAACACATACAAAAATTTAACAATAAGCCAGGAGATTTGACTGCAGCAGGGAGAAGACAGCTGTGGCCAGAGGGCACTGGTATGGTGTATCACCACAGTCCACTCTGTGCTATTTGTATGTAGTAAATGGAAAGGCTTCTTTTTCCTTTACCTTGGACAGAGTGCAAAATCAGGACCGATGCTTACAAGATTCACAGGAAGCAGATTTCCTCCTAATCCAACAATGAGCTTCCTAACAATTCTATTTGTCCCACAGTAGAACAGGGCTCTTCAAGGAGACAAGTAGCCAAGGCCACCACCCCCAGCAGCCCCATATGCTGGGTCACATGATGTCGCTTCACTGACAAGACATCTTGAGGCTCAGAGCGACTGAGTTGTTCACCTGGATCACAAAGGTTATAAGTGTTGCGTTTTAAAGCCCAGGGTGTCTGGGCTTTGGTTTCTCCGCTATGCTGACCTATCCCCCTATGATCCCTAAGAGGTCTGCATCATGGGTGGCCACCCAGAGGCAGGTTGGCAGGAAAAATGTGCACCCTGGGCAGAAGCTCCCACGGAAAGTGATCTTCCAGGTAAATTTTGATTCCGAGCTTGGTTAGCTTATAATCCTATGACTCCAGCAGTCTCTTCCTGACATGAGATGGAAAGGAAACTTGTTTGTTTTACCAGCATGGGGACGTTTACCCTTTTCATTCACCTTCCCGAAGAGCTCCTTCTTTCTCAGGCTTCCACATCCCACGGTTGGATGACCTCCAGCACTTACCATCCTGCACTTGTCTCATGAGTGCCTGTGTCTGCCTTTCCGACTGGGTGTTGGGCGTCCCCTCTGGGGCCCTTGTCTCTCACCGGCAGCTTCTTTCCCGCTCCTAGACACAGCCCATGGCGGGCATGCTGATGTTCTTGGAAAAAAAATGAACAGATAACCGCGATTCATTTTGTGAAAGCAGCTTTGATGGCCAAGCTAGTGGATGTGCTATCCATTTCAGAGGAAGTGCAACGATGCCCTCAGCCATGACTTTAGGTAAGCAGATGGCGCCATCCATGGGACTGGCCTTTGATGGTAGAATGACAGATTCGAATGCAGGAAATGAGGGGCGCAAGTGTGAGACCGAGCAAAGAAAGGGTAAGCCGAGCTGTCAAAGTATTCAGAGAAGCCAAGAGTTTGGCTATGTGCGGACTAGAAAGCTGACAAGGAGCACACAGTCCACCAATTGGGTCAGGAGACAGGGGAGGGGCATGGTAAGACTCAGATGTGCTAGTGCTTGTTTTCTTTTGGGGTGTGTGTGTGTGTGTGTGTGTGTGTGTGTGTGTGTGTGTGTGTCCAACCTCTGAGCTTTTCTGTCTAACTTTTTTCGAGAAATTGCACATATCTTTGACCAAATAACTGACGGGGGGATTGTTATCATACCAGAACTTGGCCTGGGTCCCTGGCCCCGTTGGTTTGTCTGGGGATGATCTCCTTGCTCAGGCCCGGCCAGCGAATCCTTTCCTAGGAGTTTTTGGAATCGAGGCCAAAGAGATCTGTCAGTTTCGGGTGACCAGATCCCATAAGATGGAAAATCCATTCAGTGACCATGTTTCCCATTCACATAAAGACCCAGTGTCTTGTGGGAGAAGCAAAGACAGCATGGAGGACATGGTCATTGCATGATCTCACATTTTCTATCTTATGGACGTGAGCATGGGATCCAGGCAGGTTCCAGTCCACGGTTCCAGTGTCCTTCAGACCCTGTGATACCCCTGCCCTCTTTCACCTGGCTGAGTAACCTCCTTGCTTCCTTTGCAGAAGTAAGTTGATGCTGATTTTCTGACACTTACAACCAGAGCAGTCCTAACCACTGCACTCACCCGTGAGGTGAATGGCAATCCACTGGAAGTGCCAGAGACCCCCATGTGATGAAGGGGAACAGAAGCCCCAGCAGGGGGAGAAAAGTCTGAGAACCGAGAGTGTTCAGTATCTCAGAACACTCCCACGCAAAGGGTGCTTGTGGACGTGAAGCAAGTCTCTCTCTCAGCAGTCTTTCAAAAGTCACGGCGAATGTGGGAAGGACCAGATCATGGGAAATAGAAATGCAAGGGGGGCTCAAAAACCCAGAATTTATTTATTAAAAATTGTGTATTTATTCTTTTTTTTTTGCAGGGGCCGCTCCCAGCCACCGCAGCCTCGACCTGCTGGGCTCCGGCGATCCTTCCGCCTCAGCCTTCCAAGTAGCTGGAACTACAGGCACACGCTACCACGCCCGGCTAATTTTTTGATTTATTGTAGAGACGAGGTCTCGCCAAGTTGCCCAGGCGGGTCTCGAACCCGCGGGCTCAGGCAATCCACTCACCTCAGCCTCCCAAAGGCACGGGATTACAGGCTGAGCCACGGAGCCCGGCTTATTTATTCTGGCCTGTTTAAACTTCAGCCACCTTCAAAGCACTCTCCGTTTGATGCAATACACCTATAGAGATGCTTTTTCCACTGCTCAGAACAGTTTGTGGACTTGTCAATTTTAATGCCTTTTAGAGCTTCAGCTGGTTTTTGTTTCACTTCTTCCACATTGGCAAAACATTTCCCTTTTTTTATCTGTGGGAAGCAAAAAAAAGTCACTTGGGGCACGATCTGGTGAATAGAGAGGGTGGGGCACGGAGTCCTGCTGTTTTTTAGTCACAAGCGGCTGAACGCTCAGTACGGTGCGGCAGGTGTGTTGTCATGGTGGAAGAGCCCGTCACCTGTTGGCCACAACTCCGGATGTTTCTTTCACAAATCATGATGCAACTTTCCAAAACTTCCAGATAAAAACTTTGGTTGGCCATTTGATTTGGAGGAACAAATTCCGAGTGTCCTACACGGGGCCCACCCTCCAAAAGATCATTCCAGGTTGGTTTTTTTTTTGGGGGGGTCACTCCTTGTATACAGAGAGATGCTTTGAAGGCAGAAGAATGAAAGAAAATACTAACACTGAAAATAGCGAAGATAATTGATGGAGAGGAATCCAAAAAGTTACTGAAGAGGAGGAGGTAAATTTGTATTTGTGAAGATGGAGGGGCACAGTTTCTTCTAAGAAGAGGTGGCTGGGCTCAGTGGCTCAGCCTGTAATCCTAGTGCTTTGGGAGGCCGAGGTGAGTGAATTGCCTGAGTTTGCGGATTCAAGACCCGCCTGGGCAACTTGGTGAGACCTCATCTCTACAATAAATCAAAAAAATTAGCCGGGCGTGGTAGTGCGTGCCTGTAGTTTCAGCTACTTGGAAGGCTGAGGCAGAAGGATCGCCAGAGCCCAGCAAGTCGTGACTGAGGTGGCCAAGAGCGTGCCACTGCACTCCAGTCTGGGCGACGGAGTGAGACTCCAACTATAAAAACAACAACAAAAACAAAACAATAAAAGAAAAGCATGAAGGGAGATACCATAGGTAAGGCGCAGAGCTACTGTAACAGGAAACACGAATGGCCCTTGGTTGGGCATTGAAGGTGTGAGTCACTGTGCTCATTGCTTTCCATAGGTTCCTTCTTTTAATCTTCATAGCCACCCATTTCACAGGTGGGGAAACTGAGGCTCAGCCAAATCAGGAGATGTGTCCATGGTCACATGGGAAGTTCACCTAGATCCATAGACCCGGCTCCGGAGTCTGCGTCCGTGACCACTGTCCTGCACCTTACAGCCGAGTTGGGGAGAGGAGTTTTTTGTGAACCTGATTCAGTAAAAGAGAGGGAGCACGCTCCTCTGGGAGACGTCACGTGAGGACAGTGTTCTGGGGACACACGCTGACAGCAAATACAGTGGCAGTGGGATCAGGGCGTGAGCCTGACTGGTGTATTTCTGTGATGCCTCTCAGCAAGATTCTGGGCTTTGGGAACAAGAGCAGAAAAAAGGCAGAGAGGGACGTTTGGGCTTTTGGCGTTGCTGGGCTCTGCGGGAGCTCGGGAGGGACCCGGCAGGTGAGAGTCAGGCGGCAGCATCACAGTGGCTGGAGAGGTTGTCCAGGCTAGACAGGGACCCACACGGGACCGTGGGGGTTGACAGTCTGCGAACTGGTGCCACTTCCGCCACTGCAACAGCTGTTATGAGCACGACCCCTGACTGCCAGAAAGCACTGACTGACCATCCACAAAGGTGCAGTGCCTGGGGTCTCTGACTTACTGGCTGCTGGCGGGGCCAAGGGGGTTGTCCCCAGCGTGTCTGTGCCACCTTCACGGCTCCAGCTCCCAACACCAGTCCCTCCCACCATGGCTCCAGACTCCCAGGTAGCCTGTGACTCCAGCTCCGGCCTGGGAGACGGTTGCTGCCACTGTCCTTCTGTGGCACAGGAGAGCACCAAGGTGCAGGGAGAAGTTACTTTCCCAAACCCCCAGCGGCTAAGAGGGGGAGCTGGTGTACACACTGAGGCAATCTGATGAGGGAACTGAGGCTTGGAGAGTCCAGGGTGCCACCGCTGGTGGGTGAAAGCGCAGAATGCACATGCCGGTTGCCTGGAACCCGAGGGAGTGGAGAGTGAGGAAGTGAAGGGCGAGTGGGATGCTGGAAGCTTCTTTGTCCTTGCCCTGGTTGTCCTTGAGCGTGAAAGCCAAGTCAACACCTCCTGGAAGAGAGAGGGGGAGGGAGAGGAGGATAAAGAGAAGGGGGAGGGAAGGAAGAAGAGGTGGAGCAGGATCCAGGCCTTGACTCTGGCCTTGACTGTGTCTTCAAGGACAAACCCACACAGCCTTGTCAGAGCCTGGCTTTCCCGCACAGGCCATTTCTCTCCCCACAGCCGGTCCCAGTCTGCTCCAGGCCTCAGTCCTCTGCAGTTTCTGCCCATCAGGAACTGGTTCCCCTGCCCTTTGCCCAGGCTTTTGATCAGAGGGCGCCAGGCCCCAAAGGCACAGCCAGGAAGCTCTTCCCTTGGGCTTCCTGGGCTGCCTTCAAAGGGTGGAAGGCAATTTGCCGCCTTTGTGTGGAAGACCCAGGGTTTGGGGAGAGAGTGCTTCTGTTGACGGGGAGCTAATTAGGCCAGCCGCTGGCTGTTGGGCCACCTCGCCCACACTTGAAAGCCCTCTGAGGTGAGGTGGTGGGGCGCGGAGACCACTTTGTGCTCAGCAGGCTGTTAGCCGCCGCTGTGCTGGGGACCGCTTTGGGAAATAAATCTGGGAAGACCAGTACTTATTAATCCTCGGGAGATTTGCCAAATGGACTCTCTGCACGTGGCTGTCCTGGATTTACATTCTGCGGTAGGTTTTGCTAAGGCCACGGTCCTATATGCTACATTTTTTCCTCCCTAGGATGTCTTTCTATACAAGGACTACTAATTACAGAACGCATGTGCTGTTGTATCCTTATTAATAAAAGATACACACTCTTATCAATGAATTAACAGTTTCCATAGTGACTAATGTGCTTTGCAAGAGTGAAATTGGAATATTCTAAAAGCAGATCCCCTAAGGAAATGCCAGAAAAGGAAAAAAGACATTTGGATTATTTATAAACCATGATTCTGCCAGTTTTCTTGGGGAGGAGAGGAATGGAGAGATGTGTTATGAGGCCAGTTTTAGGGGTGAGAGGACAGGGGTGGCGCTATAGCCAAAGGCTTCACTTCTAAGATTGAATAGATCAAATTCCAGCTTTGAATTTTCTACCCACTAGCTGTGTGACTACACAGGTAACTAGCACTCCCAGTTTTAATTTCCTTATGGGGTGAATTGTGGGATCTCATCAGGTTGTGAATCATAAATGAATAACTCAGCCAACAAGACACACAGCAAGTGTCCAGTGTCGATGAGCTGTTGTTACGATCACATAAACATATCTTAGTATCAGCCACTAGAGTTAGCCAGTGATCACTGTCCGCCAGACACCAGCTGTCTAATTCCTCCCTCTTCACCTCCTCCTGGGAGGCAGCATGCAGAAACTCTCCTTCCATTCCTGTTTGTCATCAGCAGATCGTGCAGTAACTCCTATTGTGGTCTTCATTAGTGCCCGTTTGGTCTTTAATTGGGACAAAAATGACGGTGCGAGTGTACGCAGATTTGCTCAAGAGTTGGGCTGCCTATTATAATTTAACTGCCAGGGGCTGTTGACTCTTCTTTAGGTTGGCAATGTATTTCTTTCCTTGTGTCCTTTATGTTTTGATCTGCTTTCCGCTTTCGTCCTTGTAGCGACCTCACAGGGCCCTTGTGCAGTGTACCTTGGGTCCAAGCGTTCTGTTGACAGGGCTCTACTGTCTGACTGCAGACCGTCTCTAAGCCGGTGTACTCCCTTCTCCCAGGCAGCTCTTCTGTCCTGTGTTCCTTGGGCAACAGCATCTATAGACTGTGACTTTCACGAAGAGAGCAAGAAGGCATGGCCAGTTGCTCATTGGCTTTGCTTCCTTAAGTCTTGTGTCTTGGAGTCTTGAAAATGGGGCAGGCGTCATTTAATTCTTATGGAGAGCAGTTCCGTTTGACCAGGCACTCTTCCCCTTGTTTTATAGGTATTAGCACGTTTAATTAACACAGAATTCGGAAAGGTCGGAAATAGTAGCGTCAGACCCACTTAGATTTGAATTCTGGCTCTATTTACCCGCTTTGTGACCACACACGGATCACTATGGGCCTCCCTGTCCTTATCTGCAAGATGCCAATCATGACCATGGCTTCAGCAGGTTATTGAGAGGGTAAGTGAGAAGTCAAATATAAAGTGCAAATCAGGTAACATAAATGTAAACTCTCTTTCCCTCTTTAAAGGTCTGTTGATTAACTTCGGCAGGTGTTGAACCCTCCTATTTGTTGGTCTGTTTTTGCTTTGGGGTTTCCTCATTTCTTTCTTTTTTTTTTTTGAGTTGGAGTCTCACTCTGTCGCCCAGACTGAAGTGCAGTGGCCACTCCCGGCCACCGCAGCCTCAACCTGCTGGGCGCCGGCGATCCTTCCGCCTCAGCCTTCCAAGTAGCTGGAACTACAGGCGC
>NW_007255874.1:24983-29707 GCF_000164805.1 Carlito syrichta | reverse complement strand
TTATTGTAGAGATGAGGTCTCGCCAATTGCCCAGGCGGGTCTCGAACCTGCAGGCTCAGGCAATCCACTCACCTCGGCCTCCCAAAGTGCTGGGATGACAGGCTGAGCCACTGAGCCCGGCCAAGTTTCGTCATTTCTTTTTCACTCACTCAGACATTTCCTCTGCTCTGCTTGCCCACGGAGCTCACTTTGAGGCAGCTGGAACCTGCCCTGAAGTCCAGATGCCCGTCTGCGCTTTTGCTTCTTACCAATTTGCTCCTGCATTCTCTGCTTGTTTCCTTCAGGAAAATAGGTTTAGTTTGGATGGGAAAAAGGATTGACTTCTTGGCAACGCTTTCCCGGGAAGATGTGTCCCCAGTTATAATTACAATTTACAACCGGGCTCGGTGGCTCAGCCTGTAATCTCGCGCCTTTGGGAGGCTGAAGTGAGTGGATTGACTGAGCCAGTGGGTTCGAGACCCGCCTGGGCAGGCAAGACCTCATCTCAACAATAAATCAAAAAATCAGCCGGGCATGGTAGTGCGCACCTGTAATTCCGGCTACTCGGAAGCCTGAGGCGGAAGGATCGCCAGAGCCCAGCTGGTCGAGGCAGTGGTGGCCGGGAGCGGCCACTGCACTCCAGTCTGGGTGACAAAGTGAGACTCCAACTCAAAAAAAAAATAATAATAATTATAATTTACAATTGCAAATTATAAAATTTATAATTTGAACATTTACATTTAGGTTTACTGTCTACATTTTTGAGTTAACATTGACTTACAGTGTGAAAGAATGGTCTAAAGTTGTATTCTTTGATTTCTTTTTTTTTTTTTGAGTCAGAGTCTCACTCTGTTGCCCAGACTGGAGTGCAGTGGCTGCTCCCGGCCACCGCAGCCTCAATCTGCTGGGCTCTGGCGATCCTTCCGCCTCAGCCTTCCAAGTAGCCGGAATTACAGGCATGCGCTACCACGCCCAGCTGATTTTTCTATTTATTGTAGAGATGAGGTCTCGCTGCCCAGGTGGGTCTCGAACCCGATGGCTCAGGCAATCCACTCACCTCAGCCTCCCAAAGGCGCGGTATTACAGGCTGAGCCACTGAGCCCGGCATATTCTTTGATTTCTTACGGATATCTAAGGATCTCAAACACCATGTATTGAAAAGACTATACCTCACCATTGAATTGCCTTGCAACTTGATGGAAAATAAAATGACCTTGGGTGTAGGGTTAAATTCTGGACTTAAAAAAAATTTGTTTACTTATCATAGAGTTGTGGGGTACAAGTGAGAATCAACTACATAGGTAGGTTGCATGCAGGTGAAGTTTGGGCTTCCAGCTGGCCCTCACGCCCCCTGGTAGTGGACCAGGTATCCCTTGTGTCGTCACAGGCTCCTCATCCTGCTGCCACCCTCCCTCCCCTAGCAGTGCCCAGCGACTGCCGATCCTACCTTTGTGCTAACATGACTAGTGCTCAAGGCCCACTTATGAAATTCTTGGACTGTTTTTAACTCCTCAGTCTCTGACTCTATTCTTCTGTCAATATTATGCTGTCTTGATTTCTGTAGGTTGATAATAATTGAAATTGGGTAGCGTGGGTGTCTGAAAAACGGTCTTCTAAAAGGTATTTAATCCCTGGAACCTGTGAATGCTACCTTATATGGCATTAAAGGGGTCTTTGTAGATGGGATTAAGTCGAGGATCTTAAAATGAGGAGATTATTTGGATTTCCTGGGTGTGCCCTAAGGCAATCATAATTATCTTTATAAGAAAGCGGTGGAGCGCGATTTCTCCCCACTGCAACACACACAATGCAATAGAAAAGAGAGATTTAAAAGTGTTGGCCTTGAAGATTTGAGCGAGTCGAGGAGTGGGACTAGCCACAAGAGTCTGGAAGAGGCAAGAAACGTTCTTTCCTACAGCCTTTGGAGGGAGTGAGGCCCTGGTGAGTGAGGCCTTGATTTTGGCCCACTGATACTAATGTCAACTTGCTGGTTTCCAGAGTGAGGAAAGCATTTCTGTTGTTCTAAGCCACCACATTTGTGGTAGTTTGCTACAGGGTCCATAAGAACCTAATACAGTCATGTACACTTTCAAGACTTTGTCTTTGGCTTTTAGCAGTTGGACTTTGATATGTTTAAATGTGGACTTGTTCGTGTTTATTGTATTTGTGGTTGTTGAACTTTTCAGATCCATAGATTAATATTCTATAACATTTGGAAAGTTTTGCCCATTATTTTAAAAAATTTTTTCTACCCTTTTCTCTCTCCTCTCCTTCTGAGACTCACATTACATGTGTGTTGGTACACTTAATAGTGTTTCACAGGTCTCTGAGGCTGTGCTTATTTTTTTCCAATCTCTTTTTCTTTTTATTTATTTATTTTTATTGAGTTGGAGTCTCACTCTGTCACCCAGACTGGAGTGCCGTGGCCGCTCCCGGCTACCACAGCCTCGACTTGCTGGGCTCTGGCGATCCTTTAGCCTCGCCTTCCAAGTAGCTGGAACTACAGGCACACGCTACCATACCCGGCTCATTTTGATTTATTGTAGAGAGGAGGTCTCACCAAGTTGCCCAGGCAGGTCTCGAACCTGCAGGCTCAGGCAATCCTCTCACCTCAGTCTTCCAAAGGCATGGGATTACAGGCTGAGCCACTGAGCCCGGCTCTTTTTCTTTTTAGATTGGATAGCTTATACTGATTTATGTTCAAATTCATTTATTATTTCTTCTGCTTATTTTAAGTCTGCTGTTGAGCTCATATAATACATTTTAAAATTTCAGTTGCTGTATTTTTCAACTGTGAAATTTCTGCTTGAGCCTCTTAAAAATAGTTTCTATTTCTCTGTTGAGATTTCTTGTTTTGACTTATTATCACAATAGTTTTCTTTAATTCTTTGAATAGAATTTTTAAAAAGTATTTGAACCTATTTATAATAATAAATCTAACATCTCGGCCCCCTCAGGGGTAGTTTTATTAACTTCTCTTTTCCAGTAAATGGGTCACATTTTCCTATTTCTTTGCATGTCTTGTAATTTGCTGTTGTATACTGAACATTTTAGATAATATATTGTAGCATCTCTGAAATTGAGTTTCTTTGTAACCTGCCTGGACTCAAACTGGGGAAGGGGTTTTCTTTGAGGTATATAACCATTGATGTCCTACTAAATATTTTATTTTCACCTTTATATTTACTTGGCTTCCTAGGGGGTCACCCCTATGTCTGAACTGCTTAGTAGTAAGTCAATGACTTGGGCAGAGATTTTGCCTAAACACCTCAAATCTGAGAAGGTCCCACCTCTGATGATGTGTATGTCATAGCCATGGAAAGCACACTTATTTATTTATTTATTTTGCTGAAAACAGCAAAAGTTTATTATCTCACAGCTCTGTAGTTCTGAAGTCTCAACACAAGTCTTTTTTTTTTAAGGATGATTTTTTTCCTTTATTTGTTCAAATATTCGTTATTCAGTTGTATTATCAGATTTGATATTTGCGTTACAAAAATCTTTTTTTAAAAACTTTTAATTTTTTTACTTTAAAGATGTGGGGTACAATTCAGGGTTAGGTATACAAATGTTCATTATGCAGGTGCCCTTGTTGATGAGCTGTGCCCCTCCCTCCTCTGGCAGCTTCCATCAACTGCCAATCCAACCCCCCACCCCCTGCAGTTTCCTATTTCTGCCAATCCCTTTCTTATAGTGCTATGATAATCGTTCAAGGTCTGCTTATGAGTGAGAACATGTGCTACTCAGTTCTTTGTTTCTGTGAAAGATCACTCAGTATTATAGACTCGAAGTCCATCCAGGTTGCTGTGAAGTTCATGATTTTGTTCTGAAAGTGCATTTAAAGTACAGTCCATTCCCAAGTCTAGCTTACTTTACACTGGACTGTTTGCAGTTTCCTCATGAGTCAGGAATGTGTTGAGGGCTTATCTAGCCCTTCTATGGCTCACTCATTTCTTGCATCTCCCTGTTAAACTTTTGGCTAATTCGTTGCTCACCTTAACTGGATCTGCAAACTCAGGCGAGCGGAGTGGTTGGACTTTCCCACTCAGGTTCTGCAGTGTTTGCTACTTTATAGATGATATCACTTGCCTCAATTTTTGCCTTCTGCTCCAAATCGCATCTATCCTCTGGCAGAAAACCTGCTGATTTTTAAGATTTGCCCTACTCTGGTAAAACTACCACTGTTGTCAAGTTGGGAAGAAATAGGCGTTCCCCCCAACAAATAAAGTCATAGACATAAACTCCTGCTGTTTTTACCCAAAGTTTTAAGTTTCTCAAGAATGCGTGCTTTTTAATCTGTTGCTTGTCTTTGCTTGATTTTAATCACCTTGCAATGGTTATTTAATTTCTGATAATTTTGTGTGTGTATATATGTGGAGAGAGAAAGACAGACAGAGAGAGAGAGAGAGACAGAGAGAGAGAGAGAGAGAGATTTGCTAACTTCTTCACACTACCATAGCTGCAGGTATCCAGAAGATTTTTTTCTTCTTTCTTTTGCTATTAGAAAAGTGACATGTGCCGGGCTCGGTGGCTCAGCCTGTAATCCCGCATCTTTGGGAGGCTGAGGTGAGTGGATTGCCTGAGTCCGCGGGTTCGAGACCCGCCTGGGTAGCAAGACCTCATCTCTACAATAAATCAAAAAATCAGCCGTGCGTGGTAGCTCATGCCTGTAATTCCGGCTACTCGGAAGGCTGAGGTGGAAGGATCGCTGGAGCCCAGCAGGTCGAGGCTGCGGGGGCCGGGGG
>NW_007255874.1:1852-24963 GCF_000164805.1 Carlito syrichta | reverse complement strand
GGGAGCGGACCACTGCACTCCAGTCTGGGCGACAGAGTGAGACTCCAACTCGAAAATAAAAAAAAGGAAAAAGAAAAGTGACATGGTCAGAATGTGCTTTAGAAAGAATACTTTGGCTATAGTGGATTAAAGAAGATATAAGACTGGATATTGTGAACCCATTTAGGAGAACGGGTGAACGCTCAGGGTAGGGAGGAAAGTTTTGGTAATATGATGGAGGTTGGAGGTTGGTACCCTGCAGTGCCAGGGAACGCTCATGGAAGGGAATTGAAGTGACACATCAGAGGCAAAGTCAAGAGACTTAAAGGATGTCTGTTTTCTAACATTCAAAGTGCTTCATATTTGATAATCATCCTGTCTTATGTTGTTCTCTAGTGATCTGTGTTACAATTTTGTCTTCTCTTAGAATAGGACTTGTGCCAAGGAGAGGGAACCTATTTTATCTTTCTTTAATGCATTCTTCAGTGTCTAACCTGATGTTGGGTGGGGTGTGGTGCAAAACTCGTGAATTCTTTGACTCATTTCTAAAATGAATTTTAGAACGACCAGCAAAGTTTTCAAACAAAGTTTATTAGAGAAATAAGGGAGGAAAAAAAGGGAGACATGCCAGAATTGGCACAGGCAAAAGAAACTGCACTTTTGCTTTTTACAAAGGACATGATATACCTTCACAACTGATATGTTAAAGAGGGTGGCACCCAGGTAATCTGGGCTCCTGATGGGAGGAGAGAAAGGGAGATGGTCTTTTTCTGACCACATTACCCTATGCAGGAGACCTGCCAGATATTTCCAATTCACAGGTTTCTGAGTTCTAAAAGGTGGTCTTCGTCTTATTCTCATTTCTATGACTTTGGTCAGTTAAGGGGGTGCTCTTCAACCCTCCAACTTTGACAGGGAACCTGAAAGTTCTAGTGATTGTTATGCTAAACTATGAATTGAAAAAATGGGCTGTCCTATTCTTGCATCTGATGAAATTTTCTTTTGATTTGCTAAGGGAGTGGGGTAGGCTGCTGCTTGGCCTGCAGAAATATGTAATTTTAAAATGTCTGAATGCTTCCCAACACCTGCCAATGGGAGATTTATCTATGTCTAACCTGTGCTAGCTACCCTGCTCAATAACCCATAACAGTTTAATATACATACAACAGCTTGATTGAAACAACAAAGTTTTGAGTCTTGGAATTCCAATTTTGCTTCTTTTTTTCTTTTTTTTTTTTGAGTTGGAGTCTCACTCGGTCACCCAGACTGGAGTGCAGTGGCCACTCCCGGCCCCCGCAGCCTCGACCTGCTGGGCTCCGGCGATCCTTCCGCCTCAGCCTTACGAGTAACCGGAATTACAGGCATGCGCTACCACGCCCGGCTGATTTTTTGATTTATTGTAGAGATGAGGTCTCGCTGCCCAGGCGGGTCTCAAACCCGTGGGCTCAGGCAATCCACTCACCTCAGCCTCCCAAAGGTGTGGGATTACAGGCTGAGCCACCGAGCCCGGCTGCCAATTTTGCTTCTAATTTGCTTTGTAGCCTCAGATAAATCAAGTGGTTTGTCTGGACTTGACTCTTTTTTATCTTGTCATGGGAATTATAATTACAGAGTAATAATGTTAATAGAAGTAATGCCTCATTTTACCTAAGTAATGTGATGAAGAATAATCGATAAATTTGAAGCCAATATAATTGGCAGGCTTTGATGCTCTCTGATGGCATCCTATGTTCCTCCAAGGATAGGCTTACAAAGTGTGTTTCATGCAGATTGTTCTCCCTCCTCATATCACTCGGATGATATGAGCAATGCTGACCTCATTATGTTTCCTAAAACGCCTAATGGTTTTCCAAAATCTGTGCGTTGGAATGACCACCTCAAAGAGAAGCAATAACCACAAGCTGGTTTCAACATATCAAAAGAAGCAAGTAGACCTTAGATTTGCACAAAATTAACACATCCATTGTTTTTCATAGCAAGACCTGAGGGAGGTTGTTATTCTGCTTTGCTTTGTAGATATGCTTTTAAAACACCAAGATCTTCTTTAGAATCAGAAAAAAGCCAACCTACAGCAGCAATCAGACTTTCAGAAGTTTTACATCAAATGGAACTTGTTTGCTTAATATTATGGGTCCTCTTGAAATGATCTAGGACACATTCTCAGACACGAATAAAATATGAAATTTCCTGGGTATCTAGAGCAAGCTTTGAGGCGCAGGAAGCACTGGGGTGTGGTAGAAAGCCCTAAGTAGAAGCCAGTCTCTGGAATTGACTCTAGGCGCCATTCTTTTCTTTCTCAAAAGGATATAAATCTGTTAACCACTATTATTAACTAATACACATGGTGCCTATTTTAAAATAATTTTTATATTTTTCAGAGCTCCATAAACTGGAAGAAAATAAATAAATAGATAAACAAATAAATGTATAAATAAATAAACTTTCACTTCCTCTGGCCAAATCCAAAAAAGTACTGACACGTAAGAAGGTGAACTGAGACTCCACGTCTGAAAGATACCAGCCGTGCCAGCCAGCTGAGCCCCTTGCAGAAATATTGTAAGGTATGGGTGACCTCTGTCCACCGAGGTGTAGTTTGGAATCCAAAAAGGAAAACGGGCCAAGCCATCTTGGTCCTTGGCTGCCAGAACCTGGGACTGTTGCTGCTAAGCGTCTTCCAGGCCTGGTGTGGACTCCAGCTGGAGCTACGATGTTTCCATCTGTACAACCGCAGGTGGCTGGACAATTAGCAGCACACATTTGTAGTGCTGTAAAGAGAAGGCTAGTAACAAATGCATCCTTGCTGCACATCTGTTGGGTGTTGTCATGGACCGGGATGTATTTATACATTTATTTGTTTGTTTATCTATTTATTTATCTATTTATTTATTTTTCAGTTGGAGTCTCACTCCCCCATCCAGGCTGGAGTGCAGTGGCACCATCACGGCCACCCCAGCGTCAGCCTGCTGGGCTCCGGCGATCCTTCCACCACAGCCTTCCAAGTAGCTGGAACGACAGGAGCGCTACCACGCCCGGCTGATTTTTTATTTTTTGTAGAGATGAGGTCTGGCCAAGCTGCCCAGGCTGGTCTCAAACCCGCGGGCTCAGGCAATCCACTCGCCTCAGCCTCCCAAAGTACTGGGATTGCAGTCTGAGTCGCTGGACCCGACCCAGGGCCTATTCTTAAAATAAATAGGTTAGAATAAAACAGTAAATACTTTTGTGTTAAATCTTTGGGGGTTGCTCATTGAGGCAAAGTCGCCACTGAGGCCTCCACGACTGAAATGACAGTGACAAGCAACCTTGGAGCATGTCTGTGTTCTTGGTTGGTTTTCCACTCGGCTCATGTTCTTTTCTGCGTCCCTTGGAAGCCTGCAGGAGTCATGGGAGCCCCTCCCCCCAAGGTATTGTTTTGCAGTGGAACCTGCTGTACCCCGTCTCTGCCTTGTCCTGAGGGCTCTGATCTTGTCCGACATTTCTCACACTTCTCCACTGTGTGGATACACCTTTCCATTTCTGTACGTGTCAAAAGTGAAAATAATTTCAACCAAATGGCACTCAAATAAAAGACAATGTATTCCATGTAACCAAAAAAATGCATTTATTCCAAAAGGTATGCCGAAGACATCAGTGAAGACATGAGTGCAAGCTCAGCGGACAAAGTTTTGCCAGGCTCCCCTTTTTCTGTGCAGCTGTTGACTTCCACGGTGTAGGCAAGAAAAAGAATTGAGATCCAAGACATGGATGATAAAGTAGCATACATGTTAGGATGGGAGAGGTGATATTTCAGTCCTTCACCTGCTACTCATTATCTAACTTTTAAATTTGCTCAGAACTGGGTGAGGAAGAAAGTCACTGGGTGCTCCCTGAAAATCCTCAACGATATTTTGTCCTAATTTCCCTGGTGACTTCTCCAGTCTCAGGTTAGGTCTTTTTATAGTTTTAGCTGAAATGACCGTAAACTCAAAATGACCCTTAGTCTTTATTTGATGGTCACTTTCCTCATGCAATAAAAGGTTCTTCCAATCACCAACTAACATAAAGACGGCTGGACTTTCATCAGTAGTGAAGGGTCAGGCTGGCTATTGGCTGTGTCCCTGCTGATTGACATCCAAATGGACATGGGATTTAACATTAGAGTTTTCTTAAAAGAGTGGAACGGCCCAGATTAACAACATGGTCCTGTTCTTCAACATTGGCTGGGGTGTCTCCCTACTGGCTCTTGGGACTGAGACTCCAACTTCTTATTTGGGTAAAGAGCAAGACAGACATTTCATCCAGGGCACTGACAGAGGCAGAAGCCAGGTCTTTGTGTGTGCAGGTATGTGTGCCTTAAGCTTCTAAAGCAAGCTTTGTGGACCACTATGCCCAAGGAAGTTTTGTGACCCACCTGGAGGGATGAGACAATGTGTTTCCACATTTAGCATCTTGACTCTCCAGACACCAGAACTTTTTGGCTCTAACTTAAAAGCTTATCACTCTAGAAATAAAAAAAAACCTAAACAAAAACAGAAAACAAAAAATACTTTCTGATCGTGAGGAGAAAAAGACTTCTTAAAAGAGTCTCTTATGAGGCGAGAGGATTCCCTGAACCCAGGGGTTTGAAACCAGCCTGGGCAACTTGCCAAGACCTGGTCTCTATGATAAATTAAAAAAAAAGTTAGCTGGGCAGGGTGGTGTGTGCCTGTAGTTCCAGCTACTTGGAAGGCTGAGATGGAAGGATTGCCTGAACCCAGCAAGTTGAGGCTATGTGAGTGTGCCAGTGGACTCCAGCCGGGGAGACAGAGTGAGATTCTGACTCAAAGAAAAAGAAAAAGAAAAAAGATTAGTATGAGTTATGAATTTTAGAAATGTTATTTAGGAAAAAAGTCTCTTATGAACCAGAGTAATAACTGGAAAGTAAGAGAAATGACACTGGTTTGATTTTTAGACTTCACAAAGCCAGGGGAGGGAAATTTTCTGAATGTCTTTTGTCAAGGGCATGTACTTAAAACCCACCTGAAGATCTGAGCAAAGCCCCTAATTTAGGGCAGAAGAGGGAAAAAATGAATCCGTACAAACGTAAACCCTAGGAACCCAAGGGAAATTTCTAAAAGATCCTGGTATTTTGATACTCTGTTCCTGGTTCCTGTTCTCTCTTTTCTAATCAGTTTGGTTCATGGCTGCCAGATTAATCTTCCTATAATATTACTTTGTGTATGATACTTTCCCTGCTAAGAAATCCACACGAGTGGTTTGTAGTCCTCAGAAGGAGACCAATGTCTATAGCCTAGCATTCAAAGACCATTCGTGCTGCCCTCTGTCCACCTTGCCAGGCTCTTCCTTCATACCTACAGCCAAAGGATTCTTCCCGTGTTTTCCTGAACATTCCATGCACATTCTCACCTCTTGGTTTCTGCCCGTACATGTGATTATCAAACTCTGGCATGTGTGTGAGTTACTGAAGAAGACTGTTAAAACACCACCGCTACCTTCATCCTCAAGAGTAAGATTGACTCTTCCGGTCCAGCTCTGCCCAAGTCCTAGTACTCGAGAGCTGGCTTCAGACACATCAGGAGTCGGCTTGGATCAGTGGACGTGAAAGGAGAAAGGCCTTCTAGGTAGGGGAAAATCAGGCAAAAACTGAGAATGTTTGAAACACCAGTCAAAATTTGGGTCTGCAGACTGTGTCTACATAACTTAGCATTGTCTAATGTGTCTGCACAGAGGAATTCTAACACCATTTGTTGAAAGGCACCATCTTCGAGGTTGGAAAGAATTGAGCCTAAGTTCCCATTTGCTTCTGGGGCTGGGCTTGCATACCTAAGTCCCTTATCCCTCCAACTTTCATTCATTTGGGAAAGAGACTATGCCTTCATTGTAGCAATTAGATGTTCTAACACGTGCAACATGCTTGGCACACAGTCGTGCTTAATAAAGTCAGTTCCCTTCTGGGAAGCTGACATGGACAAGAAGCCACCTGCTGTGATGCCGTGGCATGCCCCCTATCCCCAGCTGCTGACCCTATATTCTGGTGTGTCAGGATTCTCTCTCTGAGGCAGGCTTTGTGCTTCCATGTGCTGGGATGGAAAAGGCGGAGAGTTAACCCTCTTCCGGGACAGCTTTTAACCAATGAGGAATGGGAACTGCTGTAACCCAGCTTCCACATTCTTTGGGTATGATAGCTCAAGGATCCCATGGGATTAACTCCAGACAGTCAGAGTGATAACTGACTTGGTAATTGGCCAATTAAGGATAAGCCCTTAGTTGGCTGTCTTTTGTCTTTTGTCTCATCCCTTGCTAGTCTTGTCTCCACCTCCCAAATAAATGAGTTGGCTTTTTTTTTTTTTGCGATGAACTTTTTCAGTTTATTAACAACATCCTCCAGTTGATGCAACAATGATACATATAAGAGGCTAGGGGAGGGAGGGGCAGACCTCATCAACCAGGATACCTGCATGATGAGTTGGCTTTTAATCTCCGTCTCAGGAATTGCTTCTTTTGGAATAATACAAACCAAAACAGATTCCCAATCTCTATTTCTCTTTACAACTTCTCCCAGTAGGACCGGTCTAGCATCTCCCAGATGTTTTATGGCTCTGGATGGCAGGATAGGTATCTCAACTCCGTCTTTATAAGCCATGCTGTCACCGTGTAACGCAAGAAATGTGACAGTGGCAATAACACGCTACATCTTAGTCACTCTAATGTGTAAACTCACACACAACAGTTGGGCACAACCCCCATCTCTGATAGTAAATGATGACTGAATTATTGATAACTAGTCCCACACTCCCTTGAATCAAATATTAACATGGCAATATCTTGGATGGGGCAGCTAGATTCCTTCTGAACGATTTCATCACTCAGAAATCTGACCACGTCTCTCCCCTCACACAAGATGAATTAGGTGCATCCCAGAAAGACAACTTGAGGAGATGGGGTGTTTAAACACTGTTTATTGTGTTCTAGCAGAGTTGACACGTGGCAGGTTTTCCTTGGGACAAGTGTCAAACACTAGAGAAAGATTTCAATTGCCTGAGACTTTCATGAGGGTCTATGATAGAATGTGTTTCTGCTGACCTACTTCACAGTATCCTAGAAATAGGAAATATAAAATCCGGGCCTGGCAGAACTGGAATGGGCTTTCCATCCGCACATTTGCATGTATTACATGGTTGCAAGGATTTCTGTTTATGCAGTCTCACCCCCCTCTGAATTCCCAGAACACTTTTAATCTGTACTGCTCTTATGGCACTTACATCGTTCGTAAGAGGGAACTCCCCCCAAATAGAATTTATTTATAAAAAATTGTGTATTCATTCTTACATGTTTATTTTATTTTATTTTATTTTATTTATTTTTGAGTTGGAGTCTCACTCTGTCACTCAGATCGGAGTGCAGCGGCCGCTCCCGGCCACCGCAGCCTCGCCTGCTGGGCTCCAGCGATCCTTCCGCCTCAGCCTTTCGAGTAGCTGGAACTACAGGCGTGCGCTACCACTCCCGGCTAATTTTTTGATTTCTTGTAGAGATGAGGTCTCGCCGAGTTGCCCGGGTGGGTCTCGAACCATTCTTACATGTTTAAACTTCAGTCAACTTCAAAGCCCTCTCTGATGCAACACATCCATCGAGACGCTTTTTCCACTGCTCAAAACAGTCTTAGAACTCATCCATTTTGATGCCTTTGAGTGCTTCTGTTGTTTTTTGTTTCACCTCTTCCATATCAGCATTTGAGGGCTTTTATTCATCTGGGGAAACAAAGAAGAAAGGCTTCTCAGGGCAAGACCAGGTGAATAGGGAGGGTGAGTCATGGGGGTCATGCTGTTTTTGGTTAAAAACTGCTGAGTACTCAACGTGATGTGGATAGGTGTGCTTATAAATCACCCATCATGAAATGGCTAACGTGTTGAATCTCCAAAAAAAGGCACTGAAGCCAAATGCAGCCTCTCACAACAACGCTAGCTGGTACGCTGATGCCGATGGCTTCCTGGAACACTTACCTAGTGTGGGTAGCCTGTACTACATAGGGCCTGACATCCTAAAGATAATTCTGGGCTTTTTGGGTCCCCCTCGTGTTACGCATTTATTGGTGTATGTCTTCTCTTTTCTACTGGATTATATTCTCCTTAAAGTCATGGTATTCGATGTAGACATTGAGATATTTTCTCCACAACGTCCTTGTATTTTACCCATTCTTACGTCAGTGAGGAACCTAGAACAGGGTAGCTGCTCCTTAAATGCTTGTTGAATGACAGTGTCTGATATCACATGTATGCAATATTGAAACTTCAAATACAAAAGACCTACCATCTCAGTAAGGTTTGCTGAGAAGTGTGTAGTTGCTCATATCCTCATTATCTTTCTCTTGGTTCAGAGTTAGTCTCTTTAAAGATTTCAGAAGGAAAACCATGCTAAGAGATCTGCTTGGAAGATGTTAAAAGAATGTGTTGGCTTTTATTAATTTATTAATGTTGCAGGCACTCAGTGCCATACCCTGCCATTCAATAAACATTCATGGAAATTTACCATGATCTGGACGTGGTGCTGAATTCTGGGGTATTTCATTTTCAAATCACTTTACCACTCATTGCTATGTGCTTTTAGGCTATTACAAGTCATTGATGAACATAAGCAAGGGTCATAAACAGTTACGAAATTTATTTTGGTATATTGTGACGATAGGAAGCAGCTAGAATGACCATGACTGAAAGCATGTTATGCTTATATTTTATATAAAATATAAAATTAAAAAAGTAACACTGACCAATTTCCAGATACTAGCTAGACACTATATTGTATGGGAATTGACCGTGCCAACCAAGGATTGACATGTAAATACTTGCATTGATCTTTTGAAGTATATATGATCGTTAAGCTAATTTTCCCAATAAGAAAACTTGCATGGGGTCAGTCACCATCAGGCAGTGTCAAATTTGGGTTATAAACCCAGAGAGTCTGCCTCCAGTCTTCTTTGTGACCACTCTGCAATACTGTTTCTTACCTTTAGTTGTTTCCCTTTTACGGTGACTGCTGGGAAGTTTAGAGACAAATTCATCATTGAAATTTGCATTTACATTTATCTTTGACTTGTGTAACACCATAATTGCCTATACCACTGCTTTCATTATTCACATTTTCAGGCAGAAGGTATCTGGAAATTCTGTAGCCAGGCACTTTATTAGGAAATGGTGACCTGGCTGGGTGAAGTGACTTGTTCTGGCTCCCGTAGCTGGTGTGGCCATCCTGCCGCAAGACTCTGCTCCCCTGACTTCTGGTTCAGTGCTTCCTACTGCAACTACTGTGTCCCATGTCACTCACCACTCACTTACCATGAGTGACCCTTGCTCAATCATTTCATAGGTTGTCTTCTCTTCCAAGAATGTAGTTAATCTTTCTTTCATCCTAAGAGGTAACATAACGTGGTAGGAAAGATATGGCCCTAGAAGTCAGGAAGCTCTATGACTCCAACATGTGACTTCATTTTTATGGACTTTTATCTTCTCATCTGTATCGATAAATAATGTTTGAAGGGCTTTTTGTACATGGATGTAAATACTCACTGATATTTGCCATTTATTTAATATGCAACTTATTAAGTTCAAATATCTAGGAACCAAAACTTTGATAATGAATTTTCATGACGATTGCAATTACTGATTCAAAATTTGATTAATTAAATGCTCTCAAATGATGAACTACAACTTCAAATTTGGTGTAAATTATTCTTTCAAATGCTGCACAGCCATTAAACTGCAGGCAAAACACAAATAGCGCTATTGCAAAACTTATTATCATATTTGCATTCAAACCTGTTGTAAGATGTCATCACCATGCTTTCAACTAATTTCCTTGTTGGTTCTCTGCGGATACCCCTCAGTGTTTGATGGGGTTATGTCCCAAGAAATTCACTGGACGTTGAAAATATCCTAAGACAAAAAATGCATGTAATCCACCTAACCTATTGAACATCGTAGCCTAGCCCAGCCTATCTTAAACATGCTCAGAACAACTCCATTAGCCTACAGTTGGACAAAATCATCCAACACAAAACTATTTTATAATAAGGTACTGAATGTCTCATGTAGTTTATCAAATATGTTACTGAAAGTGAAAAGCAGAAAGATCTCATGGGCACTCAAAGGACGGTTCCTATGGAACCGGTATTGCTTTTGCACCATCACAAGGTTAAAAAATTGTAAGTTGCACCCTCGTAAAGTTGAAAAAATCCTAAATCAAACTATTGTAAGTTGGAAAACATCTATGTTTGCTTTCATATTTTCTGAGGGTTATTTCTTCACTGAACTGGGATCTCTCTAGGTCTTCAGCAATCATATTTTCATAACTTATGTAGGGAAGCAGTAATTTTAGCAGATTCAAAAGACACAAGACTATCTTTGTAGAATATTAAAGGTTTCAGTACCTAGGTTTTGGATCAGCTGATTCCTGGTTAGAGCACAAAGACGTCTGCTTTGCCCAAGGTCATTATAACACATCACCAACCAGTGGAGATGAACTTATGCTAATAAGGCTTTTTAGATACACAGCTTCCATATTTGCAACTTGGCTTTTCCCCATAAAATTATATACATATTTTCTTTTATATTTTATATTTTTTCTATTTTTCATTTTAAAAATGTGGTACATATACACATTGTTGATATATAATTTATATACACAAATGGATCAATGTTAAGTGTACAGTTCAATGAATTTTCACAAATGAATACACTATACAAACTACACCACAAGAAATACACAGAATATTTCCATGACCACCCCAAATTTCCCTTGTGCCTTTGCTGGTCAGTCCCTACCCATGACCTCAGACCAACTCCAGACAACCACTAATCTGAATTTTTACTTTTTTAGAGTTTTGAATAAACAAGATCATGTACCATGCAATCTTTTTTGTCTGTATTCTTTTGTTCAGCACACCATATTTTTGAGATTAATCTATGTTGTTTTGTATATTCATAATTCACTACTTTTTATGGTTGAGAAGGGGTAGTAATTTTAGTAGTAGTAGAGACGTATCACAATTTGTTTACCTGTTCACTCATAAGCTATTCATTATTAATGAAGAAACACCAGTGTTTATTATTCACTAGTTAATGAATAAACACCAGTGTTTGTCTATTCACCAATGAATAAACACCGGTGTTTATCTATCTACTAGTCAATAAACATCTAGGATGTTTGCATTTTTTTGGTGATTGCAAATAAATCTGCACATTTGTGGACAGATCTCTGTGTAGATATATGCTTTCATAATTCTTTACTTAGGAACTGAAATTTCTGGATTCTATGGTAAACATTTAACTTTTTTTAATTTCTAGAAATCATATTTATTCTTATTTGCTTTTTTGATAAGACTTACATTTTTTTTCTTTTTATCTTAAAGATGTGGGGTACAATTCAGGGTAAGGTGTACAAATGTTCATATGTAGGTACCCTTGTTGGTGAGGTGTGCCCCTCCCTCCCCTGGCAGTTTCCCTCAACTGCCAATCCCACCCCCCGCCGTCCTCTGACAGTTTCCCAATACTGCCAATCCCTTTCTTACAGTATTATGATAATTGTTCAAGGTCCGCTTATGAGTGAGAACATTTGGTACTCTGTTCTTTGTTTCTGTGTTAGAGCACAGAGTATGATCAACTCTAAATTCATCCAAGTTGCTGCGAAGTCCATATGTTTGTCCTTATTTACGACTGCATAATATTCCATTGTGTATATGTACCACATTTTAAAATTCCAGTCCAGCTTCGATGGGGAGCATTGTTTAACTTTTCAATAAACTTTCCAAATTTCTAAAGTGATTTGACCACATTACCTTCCCACCAGCAATCTAAGAGGGCTCCGGTGGCCCCATGGTCACGACAACCTTAGCGATGACAGCTTTTCTTTTTCTGTTTTAGCCATTCTGCTTGGTGTTTGATGGTTCCTCATTGTAACTTTAATACTCATTTCCCTGAAACCTGGCAGCGCTGAGCACTTCTTCATAAGCTTATGGACCATTCTTAGATTTTTCTTGGTAAAGGGTTTATTAAATCTTTTTAGACTAAAAATGGGTTATATGTTTTCTTATAGAGTTGTAAGAGTTATGAAATATATCTTGAAAGCAGGTGCTTTTTCAGATATATGCTGGGAATATTTGTGTGGAGAACATTTTCTCCCAGACTGCTGTGTGTCTTTCCTTTGGAAAAACAGAAGTTTTAATTACGCTGAAATTCAACTTTTATGTCTTTAAGTTCATTGATCTTTTCTTTCCCAGCAGGTACTATGCTGTCAGTCTCGTCCTTTTTAATCTTGAGTCTTGTTTTATTTTCACTTCTGGAAGTTCCGTCTGGCTGTTTGTTTTATACCTTCCATTTTTGTTCTTATTCTGCTTGTGTTTTTTCATTATATCCTTGAGCCTATGAGGAAGCATATTTATAATGACTGTTCTTAATGTCCTGTCTGCTGATTCTGTCGTTGCTAACATGATATGTCTGTCTCTACTGGCTAATATTCTCTAGCCTGTGTGTTAAAATTTTCTGCTTTTTTGTATGTCTTTTTTTTTATTCAATACAGAATGCTGTAAATTTTACATTGTTGATGACTGGATTGTGTTATAGTTAAAGAATGTTAGGTTTTCTTATTTCAGGAAGTTAAGTTACACTTAACTTATTTTAACTTTTCATCTTCTCAAGATTTTTATAAAGCACCTAGTATACTCATTATTCTAGGGCTGACTTATCCTAGCTTCTGAGGCTTGGCCTGCGAAGGGCTCCCAAGGCCAATCACCCCTTCTATTCACTGAGGTCTCTCTGTCTCACCTGGTAGAATCTCTGATGACTCCTGGCCCTGTGTGAGCTCCTGGAATGATCTGGCTGACAGCCGTTGTTTCCTTGGAAGTTGTTTCTTGCTCAGCCCCATGAATGTTACCCGACGCACGAGTGGACTGGTATCCAGCCAAAGACTTGAGAGTTTCTGTGTAGGTTTCTCCTGCTGGGTAATCTGCCCCACCAGTCCTAACACATACTGAATATGAATTTTGGTATGAACAGCATATATCAAAGCGTGGCCTCTCTGGACTCTGATGTCTGTCTCGTTGCCTCAGCGAGATTGTCGTGTTCTGTGTGACTTCTCCCTGTGATGCCGTTTACGAACTACCCGCAGGCAGAAAGTCAGGTAACAGTGGGACTCACCTCATTTGTTCATTGTTTTCAGGGATCACATCCGGAAGATGCATCTTGCTATGCGTGCTGTCCAATGTCTCAAAGAGTTGTTTCTTATATTTCAATTTGCTCATTGGTTACAGTGGGAAGGCAATTTCAGACTCTTTTACGTCCTCATAGGTAGAAGCAGAAGCCACTGTATATACTTACCATCTCACCTGACCCACGATGCGTGATCTGCTGACCGCTTTGTGATATATTGACCTGATCTGTTTGCATTATTAAACACGTATGTCATTAATACGTGGATTATGGTGTTTAATTAAGCTTCAAAGGTTTGCTTTCTTTGGAGATGAAGGAATGAGTTTGCATGATGAATGTTCCTCCTTAAGAATATAGGTTTTATTTTTAATTCTGGAGCATATTCTAAGCTGCATTCCCCCTCGCTTAAGCTGCTTTTATACTTGGTTATTGTATATACTCTCTGGAAGTATTTGTCTTACTTTTCTCTGCTGACAAAAAGAAACAGCGCATATTGAAACTTCATAAATAGACATGCACATAAATAGACATAAACAGAATACTCATATATATCTGTACTCTAAAACTTCTTAAAAGAAATAATTATATTATATTCACCATTCTTTTATTTTTATACCTGCATTAAAAAAATACTTATGTCCAAACTCATCTTTGGGGTATTGTTATGAGCTAATGGGCTTTCACGGGTACACCTTGTCTCAATTAACCATAAGACTATGATAATCCTTTGTGATGCTGAACTTTTCAGAGCTTGGTGGAGCTAGACTCTTTAATGAGAATCTTTTGTCCTCTAGATAGTGTTCCATAACTACTTTTTAAAAAATTTTTGAGTCGGAGTCTTACTCTGTCGCCCAGACTGGAGCACAGTGGCATACTTATGGCTACCACAGCCCTGACCTGCTGGGCTCAGGCGATCCTTCTGCCTCAGCCTTCCAAGGAATTGTAACTACAGGCACGTGCCATGTCCCGCTAATTTTTTGACTTACTGTAGAGGCGAGGTCTCATTGTGTTGCCCAGGCTGATCTGTAACTCCTGTGATCAGGCAATCTTCTCACCTCTGCTTCCCAAAGTACTGGGATGACAGGTGTGAGCCACCATGACTGGCCTCATAACCATTCTTTTTTTTTTTGAGTTGGATTCTCACTCTGTCACCCAGACTAGAGTGCAGTGGCCGCTCTGGCGATCCTTCCACCTCAGCCTTCCAAGTAGCTGGAGCTACAGGTGCACGCTACCATGCCCGGCTAATTTTTTTTTTATTGTATTGTAGAGATAAGGTCTCGCCAAGTTGCCCAGGTGGGTCTCAAACCCGCAGGCTCAGGAAATCCACTCACCTCAGCCTCCCAAAGCGTGGAATTACAGGCTGAGCCACCGAGCCCGGCTCTCATAACCATTCTTAAGCTCCACCCATCATTTCCCCTTCAGACTTCCCAACATTTGTAACACGGAGTGAATAAGACTGTTTACAGTTTTCCCCTCCTCTGTGAGTCTTAAATATAATTCTAAGTGTTTTAAGGGCCATCACTATCACTGTTACTATTGCTGTGACTCGTGGTGACAGCTCACTTCCTGCTGTCTCCTGTTTCATCTGATTGTGCTGTTTCATTCTACCTTTGCTGTCTGCCTCCCGCACTCCCTAGCCATTTTTCCATTTTTTGGTCCTTTCTGCTCAGTCATCTGTGTGCTGGAAACTCATCTGTTTGGACTATATTACGAGCCCCCTTGTGCACTGGTTTATGGTTTTCCCGGGCCAAGGAAAAACGCAGTCAGGAGAGTGGAGCATTTGGAGGGCTTTAGGAGAGAGGCTTTGGAGTATTTACATCCGGGGCTCCTCCCTGTTTCGGGGCTATAGTTGGGCGGTGCGTGCATCCTTCTACACTGGAGTGCCCGCAGAGAGTTCTCTTCTCCGTGACTTCAGCTCTCACCAGGCTGTGGTACCATTATCTCCTCCCAATTGTTCTTCTGCCGTAGGGATGGTGATGACTTGTGGCTGTTGCTAGTTTCTGAGTATCTCCACATCATTAACTTGGTTCCCTTAATGCTATCAATTAATTAATTCTATCAATTAACTAATTAATTTTATCAATGGGCATGCATTCTCTTTTGTTGAATCCTTTTGAGTAGAATTCTGCTTCCTACTGGGACATTAACTGACACCATGATTATTATAAGCTCCTCATATTATTGTCAGCTCAAAGCTAGAATGCTCAAAGGTTCTGATAAACGTTGTGGTGTGGATACATGCTCTTCCTTCTACTCTTGGATATGTTAGGGATATACTGGACATTATTCTAACAGCAGCTTTAATACATCTAATAACCAGCTTCTGACCGTTTACCTGATCACTGATTCTGAAACAAGAGATTAAAAAATCATGGCGGGATTCTCTCAATTTCGGACTCCTCTTGAACTCTAGTGTTCAAAGAAAAATCTTGGACAAATTAAACTTAACGCAGTTAATCGAGTTTGTTAAACAGCTAATAGTTTGTGAATCAGCCAGTCCCTGAGCCAGAATAGTTCAGAAAGATTCCATGTTGCTGTGTGAAGAGGATTTGTAGACAGAAAAAGGAAAAGTGACATTCAGGAAAAGGAAGTGAGTGTCAGAAACAGCTGGACTGGCTTTATGTAAACACAGTTTGAATAGCTGGCTGCTTCTGATTGGCCAAAACTCAGTGATTGGTGCCAGCGTAGGTGACAGTTCACTACACTTGGAGAAATTGGAGCCAAGTTTAAAATATGCAGGGAGGCAACTTTAAGCCAAACTTTATTTAGCATTAGACTATTCTTCATTACTTTTTCCGCTCTTGACAGTCATTATTAATCTTACCTCTTCAGTTAGGGAAGCAGAAACTTGCTAAGATTTCACAGGCTGAAGAGAAGGAATAAAGATTTTCTAGAATGAGACATAACATGTGTGATTGTGTTTACTTGCAAAACAACATCAAAGAAACCAACCTACTTTCTCAGATATCTCTGTCTACCCTGCTGCTTTGCTTTGTCCACATTTAGATCCTTTCTATAGAGGTGGAGGTGGCTTCTCCCTCTTTTTTTTAATACTGGTTTTGTCGTTCTTCTTGGGACACGGCAGCTGTGAACTGTTGGCCTCTCTGGAAACAGAGAAAGTTGTGTCCACATCCACTCCAGAATTACCATGACTGTTTCCTTATTATTGTTTGCTTTGGTTCTAACCTGATCCATCCCAGAACGCGTGAGGCCAGCCCTGAGCCTTTTGGTCCTTTGTGTCTGGGAGTTGTTTCCCATGGTGGGTGACCAAGCATGACCCTTCTCCTTTCTTCCAGGGATGGGCTCTGGGCTCTCTTTCAAGGGCGTGGCTGGGGAAAGCTAGCTTAGCCTTCTGAGAGAGCACAGGAGCTGATTCCTCTAAAGTTTGTGCAGTGCTGAGGTAGAGGATGAAAAGTGTGGTGACGTTCTCTTAGAGGGTGGGCGTGGCGTCTCTTCTTAAAGGCTCACCTCTAGCCCATCGTCTGACTTTTCTAAAATTCCACCTTCCAGGGGGCAGGATGACCATGACTGTACAAACCCTACCTTCCAAGCCTGTTGGGATGGTTTGCTACATCCATGGCCACTGTTGATCATGCCTTCTTGAATTCATGTTCTTGGCTAGTCTTCTCTTGAATGTGGGCTAGCCTGGTGACTCTTTTTAACCAACAGAATGCAGCATGGCAAGCAGGTTCCAGGCCTAAGCTTTAAGAAGGCTCCAAAGCTCTTGCTTTTGCTTTCTCGGGAGTCCTGAATTCCTACCATGTAGGAATTCAGATTATTTTGCTGAAGAGACCATGTAGAGAAGACACGTAGAGAAGCCACAGGGGAAAGAATAAGCCTGAGACTCTATGGAGAAGCCAAGCCATTACAGACACGTAGAGAAGCCACAGGGGAAAGAATAAGCCTGAGACTCTATGGAGAAGCCAAGCCATTACAGAGTCTCTAGCCAAGCCCAGCCCCTAGTTTACCCACCAACCAAATGTAATCACAAGAATGAATGCCTTGCTAGCCAGATGAGCAAAAAAACCACTCTGCTGAGCCCAGCCTGATACGTGTAAAACATTCCACAGGCTACTAAGTGCTCAGGAGTAATAGGATGAAAACACACACTACAAGTCGTGTCTACATCATCTAGAGGATGTACCCCTTCAGACGGCCTCTTGGCTGAGTTCCCACCTCTTCTATTACTCACGGGTGCCCCAAAGTCTGATACAAGACAGTCGGCTCAGAGAGAGACTAGGGATCCCTGGCCCTTAAGGCTCCCCTTGTGAGTTCTGTTTTCTGTTTGAGCACTTTACCCTGTGGCTTCAATATTTACCATCCTCAAGACAGTACAGGCACCCTAATATTAATTTAAACCTAAAAAGGGGTGTGAGGTTACACCTTGTTTCACCGTCCCCAGAGACTGCCCTCTTCTCCAGAGCAGGCAGTCGTTCCCAGGGATGACAGCACACGAGATCGTCACACAACCCTGGGCAGCTTCGGTACTCAGGTTTGCTGGCAGAGTCTTTAGGGCTGCCTGCTAAGGATTCAATTCAGGTTCTTCTTCACGGCTGGTCGTAATCTAGATCTGTGCCCCTGTGGTCAGGTGGTACCATCAGTTGGAATGGGAGGGGCGTGTGTTCATTTGGGGCTGGAGCTCCTCAATGCAGATGTGTGGCCCCTGGGGCTCTCCTGCTGTCTGCCAGGCTGACCTCGGTGGCGATGGTGTCAGCCAAGGTCCTGGAGTGAGGCGTGTGGAGCAGAGCTTCCGGGCTGACCCTCAGGAGATGTGCCCCATGAGGAAGAGCAATGCTTTAAGCTGCTATGCTTGTGGATTTTTGGTCATCAGCATAACCCAGCCGAGCCTATCGACCCGTTTACCAACAAAGGAGAAAGCTCTTGGGACAGACCCCCTCATTTTCCTTTACCTCTCATTTTTGTCTTTGTGGTTAAAGTTTTCCTTCCTGGAAAACATACAGTCTGTTTTCCTATTGCCTGCCCTCCGGAATTAGTCCTAAAACACAAAACAACTGGAGGCTGTTATCTTACGGGAAACAACTTAGGCAAAGGAAGACAAGTACCACATTTCTCACTTATGACTGGGAGCTAAATGATGTCTACACAGGGAAGCAGAGTGTGGAGTGATGGACGATGGAGACGCAGAGAGGAGGGGTGCAGGAGGAGGTGGGTGGGGGTTGTTGGGACATGGACTGTCTCCCCCCTCCCACAGGGGAGCGGTCTCTGGCCCAGGCTGCTCTCCGAAGTGTGTGCATATTCCCAAAAATGAGTGACAGGATGCAAGTGACCAAGCAAAGCTGAAAGCAAGGTCGTCATCACGCTTAATCCATGTAATTGGAAACAGTGGTCTGGAATGTGAATGATTAGCTTGATTGCTTTGATTCTAAAACTGGTCGGTAGACCGCCCTAGGTGCAGATTCTTCACCGACCAGCTGCCATCGCTGCCTCCTGCAAGTTCTGATAAACCAATGTCTTTCCCTGCTGGGCCTCCAGGTGACATCTTTGGAACAGGGAAACCTTACGTGCAAGCCCTCTCAGATGTGGGAGGACTGCATTACAGGGTGGATGACGGGAGGTTGTTGGGTGGGTACAGGGCGTGTTTCTTCAGGGATGGATGCATACTCACTACAATGCAGAATGTCAGTGCAGCAAAACTGGACGTGTTCTCCACGAATATATACAAACTTAGTACATAAAAAAGGCCAAAGGCTTTAAGTTAACCTTGGGGCCTTCCCCACTTTTTGCCCCAGCTTTTTTCCCTGTAAGTCTCTTATCATCCATATTTAAAGACTCCGAACACCAGCCAACCTGGGCTATTCACTGCTTGCCTGCATCCACTTTCTTCTGGATGAGCTGCAAGAGCAAGAGCTTCAGAGTCAGATTAGTTGGGCCCAAATTCTAGCTTCGGCTCTCACTATAGCCACAGGCATGCCATTTAATCTTTCAGAGGCAGTTTCTTCTTCTGAAGTGGGAGATATCATATCTTCCTTGCAGTATTAGGATGGGGATTAAAGAGAAATGCTTGAAGTACTTAGCACAACACTTGACTCCTCTCAGGCCCTCACACCCTGAAGGTTTAACTATGCTTCTGTTCATTCCCTCTAGATGGAATCTTCTATCAGTGACCCTAACTCCATCCGTTAAGGGCAGTTTAAATGCTTTGTCACACCGCCTGTGTGTTTTTATTTCCAGCCCATATATTTTTTTTATCTGCAGCAGAAATACGTCATTGCTTATCTTCTGAAATTCCCAAATAATTTTTGGAATCTCCTCTAGATCACACATTTTGATGTGACAGATACCGCAATGTTTTGCATAGATGTCTTTTATTATTTATTAGGCTTGAAAGCTTCCTGAGGGTAGAATCTGTTTCTGCTTCTCAGTTTTGTATGTCTCACAACATTCAGTGCCTGGGTTGAAAACCACACACAGGCCGGGCTTGGTGGCTCAGTCTGTCATCCCAGCACTTTGGAAGGCTGAGGCAAGTGGATTGGCTGTGCCTGCAGGTTCAAGACCAGTCTGGGCAACTTGGTGAGACTGCTTCTCTACAATAAATAAAAAATTAGCTGAGCATGGTAGCACGCGCCTGTAGTTCTGGCTACTGGAAAGACTGAGGTGGAAGGATTGCCAGGGCACAGCAGGTCAACTCTGGGGTGGCTGTGAATGTGCCACTGCACTCCAAAAAAAAAAAAAAGAAAGAAAAAGAAAAAGAAAACCACACACCAAGTAAGAATTCAATAAGGACTTTCTGAATGAGTAGTGAGTAAACATTGATCACAACTGTCCTGGGTCACACCACAGCCATATTTACATTTTCCTGGTCCTTAGTTTCTACTGAATATTCTACTCATGGCAAGGAGGACAAGAAGAAAAAAGGCAAACCTTGAAACATTTACGGTGCTAGGTACATTACAAGCATCGTCTAACTGAGTTTTTATTTCAGCACTTTGAGGCAAATATTTGTTGAGCCACGTGTCCAGGACCACACAGGTAGTAACTGGCAGAGCTGGTATGCTGACATCTAGAAGCCACATTATTTTCATTATATGATATACGGTTTTGAATTAGGACTCGTAGCAATTTTTACATTGTTATCAAGCCCTCAGGCCAACTCCTTTTCTGTGCCAACTCTATTAAATAGGGTGGAAACTGTCTTAAAGACATAGTTCTTAAAGACATTCGAATTTTTTTCTTTCAGACCCTGACAGAGCTTTAGAGATTGAGCCAGAGACAGAGTGAATGCTCATGGTAGGTCAGTTCCTTAAGAGGATGTAGCCGTCCTGAATTGACCTTGAGAATCGATTGGAAAACAGATTGGATTTACACCAACTTCTCCCCAAGACCCATGAAGTCACCCTACAGGATGGGAATAGTCCAGGAGGATTATTTATCTTGGGGTCCCTTGCCACAGAGAGAAATAATGAACTCAGCTAAATTTCATGAGTAGGCCAAAGCCATCACATTCCTGAGGAAAGGAGAAAGGGCTTCTCCACAGGCATCCCCTCCAAAATCAGTACATCTCTTGGTAGTTGATGGCAGCTGGAATTTGCAGAGCAAATGCGATGAGGAAAGGCTGTGGGAAGTTGCCAGAAGGGCAGCCTCGTGGGGGACCCGTGCTAACGTATTGCCCTTGGCCGGGAAGTGCTGTGTATTGATTTTGGTGTTGGCCACCTGTTGGGCTAGTCTCAGCCAAAACAAGCTCTACCCAGGATGCTAGTTGGGAGCAATGCGCGTTATTTTCTTTGGGGCAATTCCAACCTAAACCTCCCAGACGAGGCCCTATGACTCAAAGGGCAGGATGTGGTTCCCAATCATCCCCCATAGCTCACAAACTGTCTCTGGCAACCCGATCTGGCTCTCACCTTGCTTTGTGTTGTGGGTGGGCTCTTGGGAATCCGAGTTTGACCCTAGTTCTTGGGCAAGCTGGCAAACTTCCCTAACTATTGGAATTCCTGAGCCATGCATGAGAAGATTCCCGGGCAGAAGTATCCTCTTACTCTTATACTTTCTGTTTCTCATTGTCTTATGAGTACTTTTCTGTAGCATTAAGACAAATTGGCCGCATAAGTTAATTGCTTATTCAGTTGTCTCCCTTACCTTATTTCTTGAGAAAGATACATACATACACACACACCTATTTATGTGTGTGATATAGATGTAAGTGTATTTAACACACACATACATGTGTATATATGTAACCCGTGATATATATACATGTCAATAAATACTTGTCGAATTACATTAAATTGATGGAACAACTCCCTTATCTAATTTAAATAACTAATTCTCACACATCATGCCCTATGCCAAAAACTCACTTAAGCATTTTTTTATGGTTAACTCCGTTAATTCTCACACCAACCATATAAGATCATACTCTTATTTTCATCCCTGTTCTCTTGAGGAAGAACCAGAGGCACAGAGAAGTTAGACGCATTGTCCATGGTCACACTGATCACTCTGTCTCTGGAGTCCCTGCTCTTACCTCGACACTAGACTGCCTCTTTCTGTGACACTCAAGGAAGGTGCTAGTGTCTGAAAATCCATCTGTTGAGATCCTAATCCCTAGGGTGGTGGAACTGGGAAGTATTTAAGTCATGAAGGCAGAACCTTCATGCTTGGGATTAGTGAAGGGCCACCGCCAAGCTACAAGTAGAGCCACATCCCCTCCCTTTCCTGGAAACGGCAACACGGCAAACTAAAATGGCGATTGAAACGGTGCCTTCCTTTGTTCTTCCTCGGTGCCTTCCTTTGTCCTCCCTCCACACCCTTCCCCGCGCCCGCGAAAAACCCACCAACCTGGATGGAGCTCTGCCAGCCGACCAATAATTGATTGACAGGTCACCCTAAGCCCCCATAAAGGCTGGAGCACCCTTGCTTCAGTGCTACAGCCTGAACCTCAGGTCCTGTAGCCACTGCGTTCGACCCATTAAATCTCTTGGCCTTAACGGGTGTTGAGTCTCACTGTGCGCCACCGTCTTTCATTGGTGCAGTGATTTGGATCGAGTTCCTCTCGCTCTCAGGTGAGACCCCATTCCGCTGCCAGCGGGAGTCACCCCTTAAGGGCTTTGCCTACTTTCTTGAACGCCAGCATTGCATCCATCACCCGCCCTCGGATTGGTAAGTGCCCCCTAACTGGAAAACCTAAAACCTTGCCCAGGATAACCGGAGGGAACTGACCGCTGATCGTCTGGCAGCCCTTTCGGCCCCAGGCAAGGGGGGGACCACACCCCGCCTAGGTCTTTAAGGCCACAGTGGACCCCTCCTGGTTTTCCTCTCCCTCGGCCGTCAGGTATTTCGAGTCTGCTCCCTCCCGCCGTCCGGTTTTGGGCATCCTCTTCGTCGAAAAATCCTGGTACCAGGTTGCCCTCAACCTCCTTGATTCTCCAGGAGAATCACGGGTTGTGATAGCATTCTGTGATGATAGGCTTTATTGCAACCTCCTCTTATCCTAACAGCCGGCTGTCCAGGGGATGTTCTGCTCAGCCCCAGCTGTTAAAATGGGAAACTCGTCATCCCTGCCGGCTGACTCTCCCCTCAAATGCCTCTTAGACAACCTCTCCACTCTCTCTCTCACTCCCGACATTAAACCCAAGCGTTTAATCTGCCTCAGTACCCAAGACTGGCCTACCTATCACTTTGACAACCAAAATAAGTGGCCCCCTTACGGGTCCCTAAACCCCGACAGTATACAGGACCTCTATAACTTCTGCGAGCGTTCAAAAAAGTGGACAGAGATTCCCTATGCCCAATCTTTCTCTTTACTCCGGGAACATCCTCGTCTCTGCCTCTGATGTAAACCAGCTCACCTCCTCGTGGCCACAAAGGGCCTCTCTCTCCCGCCAACGCCGCCAACCCCCTCTTCCGTCTCTAACCCACCTTCCTCTTCCGTCTCTGACTTCGACCCAGCAGATGAACCTCCTCCCTATCGACAACCCCACCCGCCCCCACAGCCTCCTC
>NW_007255874.1:469-974 GCF_000164805.1 Carlito syrichta | reverse complement strand
GGAGTCTAGGATCAAAATTACGGTTGACGGACGTCCCATCCTCTTCCTGCTAGACACTGGTGCCACCCTTTCTGTCCTGCAGGAGTTCTGGGGACCAACCTCACCTTCCTGGTCCCCCGTAGTCAGGGTAGGGGTCCAAACCTTTATCCCATGCACAACTCCTATGCTAACATGCATATTTGCTGGTGTCCCATTTACCCACTCCTTCCTGGTCATGCCTCAGTGCCCTATACCCCTTATGGGTAGGGACATCCTGGCCAAATTTCAGGCATCCATCACCTTCAATCCCAGCGCTGCCCTTACCAACCCACTACTGACAACTTCCCTACTTCTCCTTTTGGCTTCTAGTCCCTGGCTTCCCTCCCCACAACCCGCTTTGCTGCCTCGGCGGTTAATCCACTGGTCTGGGACATCCACACCCCTTCATTAGCCTAGTGCCCGCCCCTTCACATCCAGTTAAAGGACCCGTCCACTCACCTCAGTCAGCCACAATACCCTCTCCCCA
>NW_007255874.1:0-449 GCF_000164805.1 Carlito syrichta | reverse complement strand
CCCCTCGGGGCAGTGGCAGTCCCGGACCAGCACCCTGGCTGGGACTATAACTCCCCCAACGGCCTCAGTGCCAGAGATCAGTTCTCCACCTGTCTCTTTCTGGGTTAAGGTGAGCAGCGCAAAAGGTTGTTAATTTTGAAAAACTCCAGGAAGTGGTCCAAGACAAAAACGAAAACCCTTCCTCCTTCTCTTGATCACCTTACCAAGGCCCTCCAACAATTTACTAATTTGGACCCAGAAACCCCAGATGGCCGTCAACTCCTTATGACTTATTTCTAAAATAAGCTACCCTGACATTAAAGCTAAATTTAAAAAGCTAGACCAAGGTTCTCTTACACCCCAAAATGAGGTTGTGGCTGCCTCCTTCAAGATAAACCACAACCAGGACGAAAAGGCTAAGCAGCAAAAATACCAAATGCTGACTCAGGCTCTCTGCAGGACAGACACCA
>NW_007255873.1:313904-315416 GCF_000164805.1 Carlito syrichta | reverse complement strand
CACATAGATGCTAAAATTCTCAATAAGATCCTAGCAAACCGGATTCAACAACACATCTCAAAAATCATCCATCATGACCAAGTAGGCTTCATTCCTGGGATGCAAGGCTGGTTCAACATTCGTAAAACCATAAATGTAATTAAATACATCAACAGATGTCAAAACAAAAACCACATGATTATATCATTAGATGCAGAAAAAGCTTTTGATAAAATCTAGCACCCCTTCTTAATAAAAACCCTCGAACATCTAGGCATACGGGGAACATACCTCAAAGTAGTAAAAGCCATCTACGAGAAACCCACAGCCAGCATACTCCTAAACAGACAAAAATTGGAACCATTTTCCCTGAAAACTGGAACAAGACAAGGATGCCCACTCTCACCCCACCTGTTCAATATAGTATTGGAAGTCCTGGCTAGAGTGATCAGAGAAGAGAAGGCAATCAGGGGTATCCAAATAGGAAAAGGAAGTCAAATTATCTCTCTTTGCAGATGACATGATCATGTACCTTGAAAACTGAAGAGCATCTGTCAAAAAACCTTTACACTGGTAAAGGCCTTTGGCAAAATCTCAGGATATAAAATAAATGTGCAAAACACAATTGTATTTCTTTACACCAATAATAAACAAACAGAAACTCAAATAAAAAGTACAATTTCATTCACAATAGTCACACACACACACACAAAATTAAATGCCTTGGCATATTCCTAACCAGAGACGTGAATGACCTTTAAAATGAAAAGTATAAAACTCTGCTCAAAAAAATCAGAGATGACACAAGCAAGTGGAAAAATATCCCATGCTCATGGATTGGAAGAATCAACATTGTGAAGATGTCCATCTTACCTAAGGCAATCTACAGATTCAATGCAATACCTATCAAATTACCAGCAACATTCTTCTCAGACCTAGAAAAAACAACACAGGAATTCATATGGAAGCCCAAACGACCAAGAATAGCCAGAACAATCCTCAGCAAGAAAAACAAAGCAGGTAGTATCACATTACCAGACTTCAAACTTTACTATAAAACTACAATCATCAAAACAGCTTGGTATTGGTATAGGAACAGGCATATAGATCAATGGAATAGAATTGAGATTCCAGAAGCAAAACTTCAATTTCTCAATCAACTCATCTTTGACAAAGCCTCCACCACCTCCCACTGGGGAGAGGAGAACCTATTCAGTAAATGGACTGGGAAAACTGGCTGACCACATGCAGAAGATTGAAACAGGACCCCTACACAAAAATTAACTCCAAATGGATCAGAGACCTAAATGTAAAACCTCAAACCATAAGAACCTTAGAAAATGAAGGACATATCCTCATGGAAATTGGAACTGGCATCCAATTCCTGAACAAAACCTGAAACCCACAGGCCATAAGAGAGAAGATAGACAAGTGGGGCCTCATTAAACTGACAAGCTTCTGCAAAACCAAGGAAACTATCAAGAGAGCAGGGAGACAGCCTACAGACTGGGAAAAAGTATTTGCCAACACCAG
>NW_007255873.1:289310-313714 GCF_000164805.1 Carlito syrichta | reverse complement strand
CGTCAACAGACACATGAAGAAATGCTCAACCTCACTAATCATCAGGGAGATGCAAATCAAAACCACACTGAGATACCACCTAACTCCAGTCAGAATGGCAATTATCAATAACTCAAAAAATAACAGTTGGTGGAGAGGGTGTGGTGAAAAGGGAACACTTCTACACTGTTTGTGGGAGTGTTAACTAGTGCAACCTCTGTGGAAAGCAGTGTGGCGATTCCTAAAAAGTCTAAACATCAACCTCCCTTATGACCCTGCAATCCCCTTACTGGGAGTATACCCTGAAGAACTCAAATCACTCTCTAAAAAAGATACCTGCACATGAATGTTTATCGGAGCATTGTTCACAATAGCAAGAACCTGGAAGCTTCCATGCTGTCCATCAAAAGAGGACTGGATTAAAAAAATGTGGTACATATACACGATGGAATACTATGCAGCCATAAAAAAAGAACAAAATCATGAATTTCACAGCAACCTGAATGGAACTAAAGTCTATAATACTGAGTGACCTCTCACAGAAACAAATATCTGAGTATCACATGTTCTCACTAATATAGTGGACCTTGATCATCCAACGCACTACTATAAGAAAATGACTGACAGTGGTAGGAAACTATGGGGGGGGAGGGGATGGGACTAATGGTAGTAAACATCTGTCTGGGGATGGGAAGACACCTGTTATCAACAAGGGGGCCTGAATGAAGCATATTTGTATACCTAACCCTTAACTGTACCCCACAATATCATAATAAAAAATATCGATTTATAAAAAGAAAAAACGGGCAAGATTGTCCCCTTTGAAATAACTGTGATGCAGTTAGAGATCATCATTCCAATTGAACAATCACAGAAACAAAAACAGAATATTGCATGTTCTTACTTGTGAGCAGGCCCTAAACATTGGGTATTTGAGTACAAAGATGGGGAAAACTGGTCCTAGGCACTGTTAATGGAGGGGGAGGAGGGGGTTAAGGGACACAGAGCTACCCACTGGGTACCAGTTCAACGTCAGGGAGGAGAGAGGGTTTGCTAGAAGCCCAACTCTCATCTGTATGCAGTTTACTTATGTAACAAATCCTCACATGAACCTTACAAAAGAAACAAAAGAAAAAAAAAAGACAGGAATTTCTGATGAGAAAAGAGTAAAGAGAGAATGATATGAAGATTAAAAAAAAAACATAGTACGAGAACAAAAAGAAATGTTTGGGGCATAGAAGAATGTGACATTTTTGGAAACTGTGACAGGTAAATACTAAGCAGGGTAGAAATTTTGTATAAGTCAATGTGATATTTTTAGTAATGAACACTTCACAATTTTGAAAGTTGCAACCATTAAGTTTCCTATCGGCCTAGTGCTTAATTGAATGAGACTCTTCTTTGGAATCACAGGTGTAGGGAAAAAAGAGCTTAGCTTTTAGCAAGGATTTTATTTAGTGGAGGAATTAGCATTTCTAATTTTTGTTTTTTTTAACAGTTACAATGTTCAAATTTTTCAATCTATTTTATCAGTATAGTTTTAAAATTCTTTTTAAAATAAAGGCATTTGGAAATTTTTAGATTCTGTGGGAAGTCTTTTTTTTAATTTATTTTTTATTTTAAAAATGTAGGGTACGATGCAAGATTAGATATACAAGTGGTCATTATACAAGTAAAGTTTGGGCCTCCCTTTAGTCCCCACTTTGCCTGGTTTGAGATCAAGTACCCTTATTGATGCTGTGTGCCACCCTACCCTCTGGCAGCATCACACTACTGCCAATCCCTTTCTTAAAGGATTATGGTAAATGTTCAGGATCAGCTTATGAGTGAGAACATGTGGTACTCACTTCTTTGTTTAGAGTATGATAGACTCTAAATCCATCCAAGTTGCTGCAAAGTCCATAGGTTTGTCCTTCTTTATGGGTCGTGTGCATATGTAGCACATTTTTTTTTCCAGTTCAGTTTTGATGTGCAACATGGTTGGTTCCATGTTCTTGCTATTGTGAATAGTGCTGCAAAATTATCAAGACACATTTTCAATAATCTTGAAGACACTGAGGAGGCTTCTGATTTAGACAAAGTACAAGCATGCCTAAGGTCTCACAACCAGGCAGTAGCAAGGTCAGAACTCTTAACAGATCCTACCAAAGTCTCTGGTTTTAAACACTATCCTACACTGCCTATGAGAAAATAATTATGTATTCTTGAATACTAACATTCCAAATAGACATTACACCTTAATTTCACAGTGACATGACTATACAATCAATACATTTATATTATTTAAAAAAAACTATTAGTTTTCAAACTTGTAGTTTTTTAATAATTGAAAATCACTAGATGCATCTATATAAAATACCTATAAAAGAAATAAAATATCTATAAAATTTTGAGTTGAATATCTAAAAGGTGTTTAATAATAATAATAAATAGAAGCACAACAGTGGTAATAACATAATCAACCAATAGGTATGGCTGTTTATTAGGAAACCAGTGCTTTTCCATCAGTTTTGAATACTTTTGGACAATTATTTCTCACATTAAACATTACATCTTTATTATTTAGATGAAGAAAATGAGGTTACAGATTTTTCACAACTTGTTCAATGTCACAGAAATATTTGACATCAAAGTCAATGTTCAAATTATCTCTTGGGATTCCAGAGCCTGCTCTTGTAAAAAGTAAAGTCTTGCTATTTTGTGCTTGCTTGGCAAGTAAAGTTATAACAGTGACAGAATTCACACAAAGAAAATATTGAAAAAGCCAGAAATTTTATTCATATTCTCTGAATCTATGTCTATGTGTATTTCTGTGCCTATATCTAATCATCTACATCTATATAATAACTATATATATCAGTATTTAACTATGTATATGTTTATATGTGTAGGTAATGATAGGTGATAAGCTGATAAGCAGGGTTTACTTTCATTCAAACAAGATGGGATCTCTTTTACCACTTACTACAGTAATACTTATAGGGCATTTAACATTTTCTTTTAACTTATAGGCCACGCATGGTTGCTCATGCCTATAATCCTGGCATTTTTAGAGGTCAAGGCAGGAGGATTGCATGAATCCAGAGTTCGAGACCACCACAGGCAATATAGTGCAACCTCATCTCTACAAAAAAAAAAAAATGTTGTTAGGCATGGTGGTGTACACCTGTAGTCCCATCTACTCAGAAAATTGAGGCAGAAGGCTCGCCTGAACCCAGGAGATCAAGACTGCAGTGAGAACTGATTGTGCCACCGCACTCCAGCCTGGGCAACAGAACAAGACCTCAACTCAAAAAACTAATAATAATGATAAACAAAGTGAGATTTTTTTTTTTTGCTATATTAGAAACCCTTTGAGAAAATAAGACATGAAAACAATGAATTCATTCCTTCTAGTGAAATAATTCTTAATTGTATTAAAACCACATATTTTAGTGTGCATCTATTTCTGGAAATAATTAATTTTAATTCTACTTCTAGACAAGTTGTTTGACAAATTGTACTTTAATTGACATTTTGACAGTGAAGCTTTATTGGAAAGTGCTGGCAAGCTCATATCCAAGCAACCTTCACTAAAAAGGAGAGGTTCTGGAAATATGATGAAAATTTATTACAGTCTTCAACATTTACTCAAAGAGATATACTGAACAATAAAACAAAAAGAAATAAGGTCATTCATCACCTTCTCACAAAAGGACCTAAGCTCTTATGTCCATTAATATTGTTACATTCTGCCACCAGTCAATTAGAAGGCGTCCCTGGAAAATTCTTGCAAAAGTTTTAAATTATAAATATGTTGCTAACAAAGGCATTTCCTGGATTTTGGCTGAACTTGGTCCAATACCATTTTACATTACTGAAAAACATTAGCTTCATGATTATTGCTATTTAGTCATTTATCTATATTTTATCTATGAGTTGGACAAAAAAGTAACAATGCAGGTCTTACATTACATACATGTTTGTATTTAGGTACAGACACACATATATACACACACACAAATACACATACATCTAAAGAAGTGAAACATACTGAATCTTCTAGGTTCTGAAATTAGAGTTTTTCTATACCATGTTGGAAGAAAATATTGAGACGTGCCTAGGTGAGAAGCCCCTTTTTCATCAGATGCATGTGTGCTTCATGGCAATTAATTACCCTATGCATAATTGGTTGTATGACCAACTGCTTTCTTGTACAATCTAATTCTGCCCTTTCCATTATATGGAATGTTTTGGAAGCTCAACAGAATGTAGAAATATCTGGAACATTTTCTTTTAAAATGCCTTATAAATTAGTTGAATGAGTCTGAATCTCAATATACAGCAGTGAACATTTCATAAAAATGTTCTGGTTTTACATAATGAGATTCTCTACAATCCTTCTGAGAATGGAGGCAGTTTCCAGTCTATGTTCTAGATTCCACTTTAACTCAGCCAATAATATATTGTGAAGTTTGTCCCTTGCAAGATCTTGTGTCACATATCAATATCTCTATTCAATTGTTCTCATTGGGCAATAAGCAATGAAGCCAAACTCAAAATAGCAATGTAAATAGCAAATAACAAATAAATTTACTTTTATAAATGAATTTTTAAAAAGACACATTGACTTTTAAAATTCAAGTGTGGCAAAGTCAGGACTATGGCAATATAATTAGACCTCTTTCTCCTCATTGGCCTCTCATCCTAGCTCTACCTATTTTCGCCTTGGTTGGTCTAATTTATCTACTATTGAACATTGCCTTCATATATGTGGACAAGGCTAGAACTAAATGTTGTGTATATATTATTATTTATCTAGAAGTATCAGAGAAAATATGGTTTTTGTGAGTGTGTTTTGTTTTGTTTTATTTGTGGTTTTTGTGAGTGTGTTTTGTTTTGTTTTATTTAGTTTTTTGGTCACTCCAGTAGAGAAATCATGAGGATTCTGATATTCTAAAAATTTCTAAAAAATTAATTTGTCCAAAAGATAGTCTGGGAGAAATTAACCACAACTAAAACATATGAACTAGAGTACAAACACATTGTCTTTGTTATGAATTTAATAAGAAGAAATAGTGTGATATTTTTATTGGGGTTAATGTAATTTCTTTTCATATTTCTACTTAGTGACATACATTATTAGGACTGTGGAATTATTTTAAAGTCCTAATCATTGCCTCAATGTTATTCCAGAAGAGACTACTTCTCTTTACCACTGAAGACAGAAACATTAAAAAGACCACGGGTTTTACATGTAAAAATCTAAACATAATTCACATATTAAAGATTAGTACTTTATTATATTATAGAAAATATGCCTTTAGCTGAAATTTAGTTTTAGTTTTTTTTATTTTCTTAAATATTTAGGTACTGTCATTCTATTTCTGATGTAAACTCAACTAGTTTAATTACCTAAAGCTTTAGTTACCTAAAGTATACCAAATGATTTTATTGACCTCATATGAGAAAAAATCTGTAGCTATTATTGTGACTTCAATTTCCATGATGATATGGAGAAATGCTGCTGAAATGTTTCAATTTTCTCAAAAATTTACTTTTATCATTTCAATATCATCGCAATGCTTTGTGTTTATCTCTACATTACTTTAAAAAACGACGATTGTAGAAGGTATGAAATAAATATAGTCTCAGACTAAAGTTTCCTAATATGTTGTCTCTGTATTTCAAAATATTAAAGTGTATTCAGAGCAATGAAAAATATACTTGAATGCATTCACTTGCAAAGAAACACAGCAACACTAGCTTGAAGTAGTTTAAGTGAGGTAAAGCCAGTTTAAACCTATTTGTAAATTTCATGAATATCCTTCATAGTTCAAACAGAGAAAAAGACAAAATAAGATTATTTTTTTACCCACTATGGAATTTTGAGACCTCCAGGTGAATATATATTCATGTAAGACTGATCTTAGAGATATAACAATTTAAACAGTAGGTTTCACCTGAGAAACTTTAATACACACCAAAGGGCACTACGACATGACATTGAGGTTAGAATCAAAGGCATTGACACAATGTTGTTCCTACTAAGGACTAAGGTTTTTAAAGTCAGAGAAGAAACCATTGCATTGTCAGGAACTTCCATTTCAAGAAAGATCATTGCCTCCCTGAAAGGATGTGCATTTTTACTCTGACCACGGGCAAAAGGAGAAAAGATAGTAATATATATAGCATGTTTTAATAAATGAAATACACTTATTCTTTAGGAGCTCTTGACTATTGACTTACCAGAATTATGAGTTTAGAATAATAATATAGGGCAGTAGGGCAGTGGGAAAAAAATCTAGGCAAGTCATATATTTGAACCATTCTTTTCTTCTTTCTATTTTTTATAGCGAGACATTTATGAATCATAAAATTAAAAGAGAAAATAACACTTTAAGACCATTATTTGAATGTGTAAATTTTTAAACAAATATTAATAATAAAAATATACTACATAAATTATGTAAATAAATCTATTAAGAGCTAACAACCTCTCAGTTACAAACAGATTATAGGAAAATGGTCCTTTTTATGTCACAAATCAATCAGAAATTTTATTTCCCCTTTACAGCCATCATATCTGAGAGGTTAATTTTAAGATCTACTTAGTTCTTACTCTATATATAAATTAGAAGGATAGACAATTTTAGTTTGCTTCTAATGCCAACCTAAAATGTAATAACTATTCCAATCCAGAGTTACTATTTTTTATTCAAAGATATAACTAAATCTTTATTTCATTGTTTTCTTGCTTGCTTCATCTAAGAATTAAAATTCTGAAATAAAAGGTAAAAGATAAATTTTGAGTGGTTTATTAAGAAAAGAAAAAGTAAAGGGAAGGATTTACAATTTTCTAGGTCATTTAAAATTTTCACATACCTAACATTTTTTTTTTACTGTCTCTTCCACCTCACATTACAAAGAAAATAAATTTAAAGTAAATCTATACTGAACACAGTACCTTTTTGCAATAGGCGATTTTTAAGAAAAAGATAGGACTAACTTTTAACATATAAGGTAGTTATATTCAGGCAAACTTTTAATATATAAGGTATTTACACTCAAATACATATGTCAAATTACTATAAATATTAGTTTATTCTGATCTCTGTGATCTCTCTCTCTGCCTGAATCTTGCTAAACGCACAGTATTCAAGATAATGCTTAGCATTTTATTTTACACTAACATGCATTGTTTTCTAACATTGCTATATGCTATGCTATTATTTCTAAACTGTTGTAAGCTTTATAATAAGAACCATTTAAGATACTTTTGCTTCAAGATCTTCAAAGAGTTTTGAACATATAATAGTATTTGATAGGTATTTTGCTCAAAATATATATAAATGACTTTTACTGTGAAGGTACAATATTTATGTAATTGAAACTCATATTTTTAGTTACATAAAGAGTGACATTTTCATTTCCTTCCCAGTTATTAGTGATGTTGTTTTGTGTTTATTTTAAATACCTGGAATTACTGGCATAGAAAAATCTATCAATTTTCCCATACACTAATTATCCTTTTGATTGACAAGATGATCCATTTATTCACATAATTTCACATATTAATGTTGATAGGATTACATATACATATTAACTATTTATTTAATACAATAATATATGCTAGTTATATATTAATTTAAAATATATATTAATTACCCAAAGTTCATGCTAATAGACTAATTTGTCTCCCCCTCCCTCTTTCTCTTTCTCTCTACACACACATTCACCTGCATATACACATATGTGCACACACACACACATGAAGTTAAGTGAGATATTGTGTGGATGTTAGAAAGGAAAAATTCTAGACTAACATTTTTATAATTATTGTCTTGTATATAAGATAACTGAGGTACTTTTTTAAGGTGAGGTAGCAAGCACCACTTTGCATAATTATCCAAATTTATTGTAGAATAACTGGCAAATTATACTATGTTGGTTCAATAAAAACATGGATGCTAAACAAAATCATGCTTATCTTTTTTCCTTTATTGGCTAACACAAATTGTCTCATATTCTATGAAATTTTATTATGTTCATCAAGTTTTGGTTAAGCACTTTTTGAAATTTTAGTAAAGAGCAACAATTGTAACTAACAGTCACATTTCATAATTTGAAAGTGTTTCTTTTCTGATGCCCTTGAGCAAACAGAGTTTTCTTGCCTCATGATCCTTAGAACCAGAGTCCTTTCTCATTTCCTTAGCCCTTTGTACAAGGTGCTCTTGTATTTCCACTATTGCTACTGCCAGCCATCAAGCATGTACTCTCTCCAAATAACTGGGCATTAACAGAATTCATAGGACTATAAGATATTCTCACTCAATATAAAAAGAAACTGTGATCTTTCTTTCAAGGTATTGCAACAGTTTTCTTTCTTATTCTTTCTGAGGCTGGGAGAGGGGTCCTACTTCTCCTGGAGTAGGTAAAAACAAATACATGGCTGAGTATTGGCTACAAAGTTGGATGATCAAGTCTATCTAGACTAATACATACATTTATGCAATCAAAAATGTTTATTTATAACCTTCTATACACAACAGCCTGGGATAAAAAACAAACAAACAAAAAACTAGGACACAGTTTCTATATTTCAGTCTCTTAAATTTGACAGAAAGTTGTATGGTAATGAGTAAATATAATTGATTGTGTTAGATTTAAGATAGAAAATGTATTAGTTTCCTATGCTGTTGTAACAAATTACCACAAACTTGAAACAACAAAAACTCTCTTAAACTTTTGTAGATCAGAATTTTGACTAAATATGGCAGTTTAATTTCAGGGTCTCAACAAGGCTATATTTGAGGTTTTAAGGGAGAAACCCTTTCCTTGCATTTTCCAGCTTTTGGAAGCACCGACATTTTTTGACTTGTGGTGCCCTTCTTCCATCTCCATTTTCTCCCCCACCTCCTCCTCCTTTTCCCCTCCTCCTCCTCATCTTACTCTTCTCTTTTTCTGCAAATCATGTGTTTTGCTAAGTGCTCATGTGATTAGATTGTACTGGCCTGGGTCATCCAAGATAAACTCTCTATCTTGATGTACATACTATTTATCACCTCTACATAATTTATTATGCAATACAAGGTAATATATTCATAGGTTCTGGGTATTAGGTTGCTGAAATCTTTGGGTAGCTATTATTCTGTCTACTTTAGAAGGTTATCTATCTTTTACCATGACCCAAAGAAGAAAACGATGAGGGCTATTAACAAGTGGTTTAAAAAAATTACCCCCTCATAGGATAATTAAGTATATTAATATAATAGAAACCGTGAAAAACTATTTTTTTAAGAAAAAATTTTTTTGGGAAGACAGAAAATGTTCTGAGACTCCAACACTTACGACTCCATTTATATGCACCTTGCTTTTTCCTCAGACCTCGGAAAAAAAGGTAATGTTTTAACAAGTGATCATTCTTTATTTTCTTTATACAGATCCTTAGGGTCCCTCAGACAGTTCCTTCTGGAACACATTTTCCTCTTCTCCCCCAGCCAGAAAAACTATTTTTAATGTTGTATTATTGATGTGTTGTGTAAAATAAATTCCTACAACCAATTAGGAGAAGAGGCAGCCTTACACAGAGTATACACATGGCAAAACAGGTTTAACATATGAAAAGCATAGAACAAACTGTTGGCGTACCTTTTTAACAAAAATAAGAGTAGCAGATGATGTCATTCACAATTGTCTGCAGATGCCTCTGTGGGCCATGCCAACAATGCCAGTGGCTCAGCTGATCTCAGGAAAAGTAAAAATAAATAAAGGAAGAAGAGTAATTGTTTTTCCTTTAAAAGAAATCAGATAATTATTTTAGTTTAGAAAAAGGTTGAGAAAGTTCCAAGATGGAGCTGCAGACTGGCACCTCTCTCTCTCTCTGAGTGAGGCAGAGAGTAGAGGAACAGCTGCTGATAAATGTAGTCACTCTGAAGAGTTTTGGATGGGAAAAGCACCCTGCATCCAGCAGAGGTCTGTTTGAATACATGAAGACCAGACAGCAGAGTACTATGAAGGCAGATGTTGGAATCTGAGTGTCCCATCCTCCACCATGCACCAGACTCACAAAGGAAATTAAGGCCTGCCCTGTGTGTGAGAGGAGGTGACTAATTATGACTTGTTCTGGGTCAGTTTCAACCTTCATAGCCACATGTGTGTCATTGGTGCCATGTGGGAAGAGTGCTAGTAAGGACAGAGTGGCAGGTGATCAAAGCCTAAGTGGAACAGGAAACAACCCCAGAACCTGGCAACCCCTGAGCAAGTGCCTTTCACCAGCAGAGTGTAGCAGCTTGCTTTCAGGCCAGAAAAACTCACCTGCAGATTACACTTAACTGGAACCTTCCACCACCAAATACCAGCCAAACACCTACCCCCAGATCAGAAAGAATCTCTTGCTGGTCTTCCATGTCCACAGGTTGGATTCTTTGATGGCAGGATGCTCACTATCTTTCAAGAGCTCAGATTGAAGTCATATAGAAGTAAAAGCAGAGCTGGCCAATTTCAGAAAAGCCCATTCTGAAATACTGGAAACAACGAACTTCCTCCTGGAATGTAAAAGCACAACAACAAACATTGGGAACAGGACATATCAGGCAGAGGAAAGAATCTCAGAGCTTCAAGACCAAAATATGGAACTAACCCAGTCTGTCAAAGACATAGAAAAAAACTAACAAAGAATGAGCAAAGCCTCTGAGAGGCATGGGACTATGTCAAGAATCCAAATCTAGACCTGATTTGTATCCCTGAAGCAGAAGGGGAAACTCAGAGCACCATCAAGCAAGTATTACATGAGGTCGTCCAGATAAACTTATCACATCTTTCTAGAGAGATGACCATCAATGCAAGAGATTCAGAGAAGCCCACAAGGTATCATAGGAGAAGACCATCCCCAAGATACATAGTAATCTACCTCCAAAAATAAGCAAGAAAGAAAAAATTGTAAAGACAGAAAGAGGGAAAATTCAGCTCACCTATCAAGGAAAACTCATTGAGTTTCTTGAGTTATCGGCAGAGACACTACAAGTCAGAAGGGACTGGAGACCCATTTTTAACACTTTCAGTTAAGAATTCTCTACCCCATGAAGCTAAGCTTTATTGGTGCCAGTGAATTAAAATCCTTCTCAGATAATCATTTTCAATAGACTATGCCACCTCCAGATCAATCCTTCAGGAGATGCATAAGGAGTTCAACACAGAAACAAAAGAAAATCAGGCAAGCACAGAGCTAACAGAGTATATAAATCATTCAGAAAAATGAAAACACACATTTATAAATACAAAAGCAAAAAGGAAGCAAAGCAATCCCCTAAGACCTCTATCACAGGGATAACTTCTCACATTTTTAATAACTAATTTGAGCATGAATGGAAAAGCATAGTTCAAACTGGAAAAAGAAGCATGATCCAACACTCTGTTGCCTCCAGGAAACCCATCTAATTGTAAAAGACAACCACAGACTCAAAGTTAAAGGCTGGAAAATGACCTTTCAGGCAAATAGAAAACAGATAAAAGCAGGAGTAGCTATTCTGATAGCAGATAAAGCAGATTTCAAGTGATCAAAATTTTTTTAACAAGACAAAGAAGGATGCTATATAATGATAAAATGATCAATCCACCAGCAAGAAATATCCATCTTAAACATATATGCACCCAACACTGTGTTACCCAGTTTTATAAAAGAACTACAAAGTAAACTAAAAAAGGACATTGAAATGTACACAGTCATTGTTGGGGACCCCACTCAGTACCCTCTAACAGCCCTAGACAGATCATAGAAGCAAAAAACAAAGCCAATCAAAGCAAAAGAAACGGAAAAACAAAAAACACAGAGAGATCTGAAACTTTAACTTGACACTCAATCAACTGGATTTAATAGACATCTACAGAACACTTTATCCAACAACTACAGAGTATAGATTCTACTTATCAGCACATAGAACATACTGCAAGATTGATCACATTCTCAGGCGTAAGTATAGTGTGAGCAAATTTCAAAAGGTTGAAGTAATACCATGTATCTTCTCAGATTACAGTGGAATAAAAATAAATGTTGTCACCCACAAGATCCTTGCAAAACACACAAAGACATGGATACTAAACAACATGCTACTGAATGATTTCTGGGTCAACACAGAAATCAATACAGAAATAAAAAGATTCCTGGAAACAAACAAAAAAGACACATCTTGACAGCATTTCTGAGTGCTATGAAATCAGTATTAGGAGGAAAATTCATAGCACTGCACATACACACTGAGACAATAGAAAGATCACCGGTAAACAACCCAACTTCACACCTAAGGGAGCTGGAAACACAAGATCATCTAAATCCTAATTTCAGTAGAAAAATCCAGATAACTAAGATAGGGTCACAATTTCAGGATATAAAAGACAAACATACTATAGAAAGACAACAAAACAAAAAGCTTGTTCTCTGAAAGGATAAATAAGATGCTGGACCCGTGGAAAGGTTGATGAGAGAGAAAGTCTAAATAAACAATCAGAAGCAAAAAAAGGTGATGCCACAACTGACCCTGAAGAAATTTAAAAGATTATCAGAGATTACTAAGATTATCTATTTGCAAATAAACTAGAATAGCTAAAGAAAATAGAGGATTTTCTGGCATCAAACAACACACCAATAATATCCAGGAAATAGACCTAGTCATAAGAAAACTCCTCACCAAAAAAATTCCTGTACCAGATGTCATCCCAGATGAATTATACAAGACATACAAAGAGGAGCCTAATATCAATCTTATTGAAAGTATTCCAGGCAATCAAGATTTTTTTCTAGCTCATTTTATGAAGATAACTTCATAAAATACCCAAACCTGATACCCAAACCTGGCAAAGACCCATCAAGAAAAGAGAATTATAAGCCAATCTTCTTGATGAACATAGACACAAAAATTCTCAACAAGTTTCTATCAAATTGGATCCAACAACACATCTCAAGTATCATCCAACATGATCAAATGGGCTTCATTCCTGGCATGCAAGGCTGGTTCAGCATTCACAAGACCATAAACATAATTAATCACATTAACAGATGTAAAACCAAAAACCACATGACTATTTCTTCAGATGCAGAAAAAGCATTTGACAAAATCCAGCATTTCTTTTCTGATAAAAACCCTTGAACAACTAAGCATAGAAGAAAGATTACTCAAGACAATGAGAGACATCCGTGGTGAACATGCTGCCAATATTTTGCTCAAAGGTCAGAAGCTGGAAGCATTTTCCCTAAAAACTGGAGAAAGTAAAGAATGCCTTCTCTCACCCCTCATATTCAACATAGTATTGAAAGTCCTAGCCTGAATCATCAGGTAAGAAAAGGAAATTGAAGATATCCAAATAGGAAAATAAGTTAAACTATCCCTGTTTGTGCAGATATAATTTTATACCTAGAAAACCATAAGGAGTCTGTTAAGAGCCTCTTCACACTGAAAAACAACTTTGGTAAAGTCTTGGGTTACAAAATGTAACCCAAGTGAGGGTCACTTGGGAAAGACAGGTGAATTTTTATATGCCAACAAAAAGCAGCCAGTTAACCAAATAAAAAACACAATCTCATTCACAACAGCCATAAAAACAAAAATAAAATACTTTGGAATTCACCTAACCAGAAAAGTGAAAGACTTTTACAATGAGAATTACAAAGTTTTGCTCAAAGAAATTAAGGATGACACAAACAAATGGAAAAACATCCCATGCTCATGAATTGGAAGAATGAATATTATCAAGATGTCCATTCCACCCTAGAGAATCTACATATTCAATGCAATACCCATCAAATTACCAATATCATTTTTACAGTCCTGGAAATAACAATTCAGAAATTCACATGGGAACAAAAAAGAGCACAGATCGTCAAAACAATCTTCAGCAACAGAACAAAGTGGGAAGCATCTCACTTCTAGACTTTACACTTTATTACAAGGTTACAATAGCCATGACGGCATGGTTTTGGTGAAAGAATAGGCACATAAACCAATGGAACAGGACAGAGATTCTGAACACTACTACCACATTAACATGAGGCTAGGATTGACAGCTGCTGGAACCTGCTGGTGGGGGTTTGGATATGACAACACATAGAGTACCTAGTCCACTACCAAGGTGAGTGAGGGCCACTTAGAAACCCAAAATTCACCTATATGTAGCCTGTTTATGTATTAAATACTCACTCATACTCCACAGCTCTACAATAAATAAATATGTTACAAAAAAAGAAAAATGTTAATATAATTCACCCCAAACATGCAATCTATACAGAGATAGCTAAATGTATTAACTGTGAAACACTTTTTAAAATTTCCACTCAAAATAACATTTTTCTTATTGCAATAATTCAGATCACTTACTTCCTATTTAGTACTATTAAGGGGACTTTTGTTTTTAAATGTTTATTTTTTTTAAAGTAACATATTTCAACTGGTTGCACATTTTGTAGCAAAATATTTCTATAAAATGATAATATAAAACAATTAAATACCTAATATTTAGAAGATAATTCAATGATAGGTTACATTTTAATAAGTAATTTGTGAGCTATCAGTTTTCTGTCTGATTTTTGTTAACAAATATGGTTTGAATTTCAGAAGAAAGTATATGACTGAAATTGTATTTGATTTATTTAAAATATCACATTAAACTTATATACATCCTTCCACTTGTAGAAACAGAAACAGCATAAACATTAATGGTAATAGCCTAGACAATCCTGAAGAAAGCAAGTAAAAACAGCAGATTTGTCTTAAGAAATAATATATGTTATGAAGCTTTAGTATACAGTATAGTATTGACACAAAGAACACAAACTGGCTAACTTAATAGAATGGAGAGTTCAAAAATAGATCTACCTATAGGCTACATGATCTGTGAAAACTATGAAGCATTGCCATAGGGTAGAATTTGTTCTTCTTAATGACATGTAGTGGATGTATTTAATATCCATGAGAGAAAAAAAAATTGTCAAATACTCCCACCTAACAGTGTGAATGCACGCATATGCACACAGACACACCCACACACACACACACACACACACACACACACACTTACTCACATTTCCAGAAAGATTGCAGATTTAAATGTTAAAGATAAAGCAATAAAGCTTTTGGTAAACACTAAAAACTAACTTCATGATCTCAGAATAAAAAAAACATTTCTCTTAAATATAAGATGTAATAACTATAGTCATAGAAAGAAGTTATTAATTGAAAGATACTAAAATTAATAATTTGTATACATGAAAAGATATTGGTGAAAGAGTTAAAATGAAATCAACAGATTAGAGAAGATGTATAGCAGAATATAAAGTAATTAATTAATGTATTTTATGTGTATTTTTTATCATGTCAAACAATAGAATTTAATCTTGAATATATAAATAATGTCTGCAAGTCAATTAAAAATTGTTCCAAGAAAGTACAAAGCTAGAACCATTATTTTATCAAAAATAGTACTTTATCAAGTATTTAAAATTAACACAGCAACCATTAAAGTTCTTGTCAAATTTGGCAAGAGTGGGAGTGAAATCAGGGATATGTTAATCCAAGTTTATGGGGATAATGCCATGAAGATAACAACAGTGTACAAATGGATTCAATATTTTTCTGACAGAAGAAAAACCGCCACTGATGAAGAGAGGTCAAGACAGACAGTGTGAGCAGAAGTGATGAAAATATTGCAAAAATTTGTTGAATTTCAAGTCAAAATTGTAGGTTGACTGTGAAAACCATAGCAGGCAAATAAACATTGTTAGAGAAGCAATTAGATAAATTTTAACTGAAAGACTTGACACAAGAAAGTTGTGTGCAAAAATGACCCTGAAGGAGCTCTTGCATAACAACAATAGACCAGCTCACACAGCACAGTCTGTGAGGGAGTTTTTAACCTGTAAACACATAACTGTATTGGAACAACCTCCCTACTCACCTGAAATGGCCCCCAATCACTTTTTTATTTACCGGAAGATAAAGGAAATATTGAAGAGAAGACACTTTGATGACATTCAGGTACCAAGAGTAATATAATGACAGCTCTGATGGGCATTCCAGAAAAAGAGTTCCAAAATTGCTTTGAAGGGTGGACTAGATGCTGGCATCAGTGCATAGCTTCCCAAGGGGAATACCTCAAAATTGACCATACTGATATTCAACAATGAGGTATGTAGAAATTTTTCCAGTATGAGTTTGCAAATTTAATTGTCAGGCCTTGTAGTTTATTTTTATTGTTGTGCAGCATTCCATTCTGTGAATAACCTCAATTTATTTATTCTTTTCAAAGTTAAGGATATGTCAGATTATTTCAATTTGGAGCTACTAGAATCATATTATTATGCCTTATTTATTTAATCATATATAATATTTTGTGGTTGAGCATGAACATAGGAGTAGACTTGCTGAGTCCTAGAGTATGCACACATGTTAAGCTTTAATAGATTCTGATAACAGTTTTTTTTTTTTTTTTTTTGAGTTGGAATCTCACTCTGTCACCCAGACTGGAGTGCAGTGGCCGCTCCTGGCCACTGCAGCCTCGACCTGCTGGGCTCCGGCGATCCTTCCACCTCAGCCTTCCAAGTAGCCAGAATTACAGGCATGTGCTACCATGCCCGGCTGATTTTTTTATTTATTGTAGAGATGAGGCCTTGCTGCCCAGGCGGGTCTTGAACCCGCGGGCTCAGGCAATCCACTCACCTCAGCCTCCCAAAGGTATGGTGTTGGGAGCTGGCCACGAAGGCCCACTGAGCATTAGAGATCAGGAAGGGCCATTGACCCCAAGACCACTAGGATGCGTTCAGGAGCTATTGACCCCATTTCCTCCCCCTTTCTACTCAGCACTAATCAGATTAAGCTCCTGTGAGCTCAAAACATAGAAACTCTGAGATCATGACGAACACAAGCTAACTTTAAGGCTGTTTCCTCATATTGAGACAGCAATTCCTGTTAGTAAAACCACAATTTTGGAATTGCTTATACAACTGCAACAATTGATTCATGTTAGAAAAGAACAATTTTTCACTGGCCATGTCAGATCTCATTCCGGCCTTCCGGGACCTCTACATGAGGGTAATCAATTGACTGATAATTTAACAAAACCTGCCATCTATGCAACTTTGGAGACAGAGGCAGTCACTCAAGCTCAACTATCTCATAATATTCATCATCAAAATGCTACTGCTTTATGTTATGAATTTCAGATACCTAGGGAAGCAGCAAGGCAGATTGTCAAGAATTGTCCAGCATGTCCTACTTTTGTTAACGTTCCAGTAGGAGTTAATCCACAAGGTTTAAAACCTAATGTATTATTGAAAATGGATGTAACTCATGTATCTACATTTGGAAAATTATCTTATGTGCATGTTACTGTGGATACGTTTTCTCATGTTATTTTAGCCTCAGCAAGAACTGGAGAAGCTTACAAGAACGTGGTGCAACACTTATTTTTTTGTTTCTCAAAATTAGGTATGCCAAAACAACTTAAGACTGACAATGATCCTGCATATACATCAAAATCTTTTCAACAGTTTTGTTCTCAATTTAATTTTTTCATTCTACAGGAATTCCTTATAATACACAGGGTCAAGCTATAGTTGAAAGAGCCCATCAAACTTTAAAAAATCAAATACATAACAAGAGGGGGAGTTTAGGTATAGTTCTCCTCATCATGTTTTAAATCATGCTTTATTTGTTATAAACCATTTAAATTTGGATTCTTCAGGCAATTCAGCTATAGCTAGACACTGCAATGGACACCCAGAAGGAAATGTTAAACCTATGGTAAAATGGAAGGATCCTTCTCACAGGTCAATGGAGAGGGCCTGATATATTACTAACCAGTGGGAGAGGATATGCTTGCATATTTCCACAGGATGCATCAACTCCTATTTGGATTTCTGATTGATTCATTCGAAATGCCTCTGCTAACCCAAAGACTGAGGTGGGTGGCATGAATCCTGTTGAATCAAAGGAAAAGACTGGAGAAAAATATAAACAAAATAAGGGCTTTCACTTCCTTTGTCCTCTCCTATTCCTCCTACAACTCCAATTCCTGCCTTCCCTACTAATTTTGTTTCTTGTAATCTATTCTGAGTCCCTTCGCCTTTATCTGAGAAGGAAGGGCAGATGTCTACGGCCGTGGCACCTAGCTCTGACTTTCAATCTTTCTCTTTAACCTTCAGAGAAGGGGCAGGTGCCAAAGGCCACGACACCTGACCCCAACCTCCAGACTTCTCACCCCCCCCCCCCCTGTCTCTTCTCATAGGGGTGGCTCAGACAAAAGGATGTTAAAAACTCTTCAGGGGTGGCTTCTTATGATAAATTTCTCTCAAGTTCAACTTTCCCAGACGGAAGTAAAGGAATCATATAAGTGAATCCTGTTAGCTAACTACAAAATAGGTGTTAATAAGCAGACTAGACTGGAAGGACAAGTTCTTTTGGATGTATTTTATCTCTCAGTCAGCACTGGTGCAAACTCCAAAAATTAGAAAAGGGCTCACAAACCCCTCAACTATAACTATTGGACACAGCCTTTAAAGTCTTTAACAACTGGGAGGAGAAAAGAATGCAGGACCAAAAACATAAGATAAACTTACTGCGTGCAGTCTGAGACATCGAGGTGGAAGAAGAGCTCACCATTTGCTACCTGAATATGCTGATGACCAGTGAGGAGGGCCGGAAGCAGCTGAGGGACCAATACTGCCTTAAGTGTGACTGTATCCGATGCCAAACCCAGGACAAGGTGATCTGCAACTCTTTCACCATCTGTACTGCAGAGATGCAGGAAGTGGGTGTTGGCCTGTATCCTAGTATGTCTTTGCTCGATCACAGCTGTGACCCTAACTGTTCAATTGTGTTTAATGGACACCACCTCTCAGCGTACCTGCTTGCCCCTTCAATGATATGGAAAAGGACTGGTCACTCATCCAGCGAGATACTGGCTTCCTGAAATGGAGAGACTGTGCTTATAACTCTGAGGTGGACTATACTATACCTAGTGAAAGAATATATATTAGTGACTGGGGTTTTAATGGCTCTACACAATGTTTATAAGGTGTCTTGTACTGCGTGTATTTTTAACTAATTGCTTAACTAATGCCTTTTACGAAGGTTTTGTTATTCTTGAGCAGCCATCTTATTTGATGATTCTTGTATAATTGTCATCTCATTGGTATGATGCCTATAGTTACAGATATTGTATGAGGCTAATGCTCTTTTAGAAAGACAGAAAAGATTTTTGGCTACTTTTAATTTTAGGAGTTACAGCTTTAATAGCTACTTTTGAGCTGTAGCATTATCTAGGGAAGTTCATACAACTACATTTGCTGATTGGCTGTATAAAAACGTTTCTATTGCCATAGCTATTCAGGAAATCATAGAGTAGAAGTTGGAAAGTAAGGTTAGTGCTTTGGAGGAAGGAGTTTTAGCAGTAGGGCAAGAACTTTTGACCTTAAAAAAGAAATTGGCTCTCCAATGTCACTCTGAGTTTACATCTGTCCATACTTGGGACAAAGTAACTTGGAATTTGGAACCATTCAGACCTGAGTATCTTACTAAATTACATCAAGAAATTCAGGCATCATTTGCTAATCAAAAATCATTAACATCTATACTCATCAATGTGAGAATTTGCGGAGCAGTGATTCTTTTGTTGCTGTGTTTACTCCCAATCATCTTCAGAGTGCTAAAGAAGAGCAATACGGAGTTTCATGATTTTGTGCTAAAAAATAAAAAAAGGGGAAGATGTTAGGAGCTGGCCACGGAGGCCCACTGAGCGTTAGGGATCAGGAAGGGCCATTGACCCTGAGACAACTAGGATGCGTTCAGGAGCTATTGACCCCATTTCCTCCCTCTTTCTACTCAGCACTAACCAGAGTAAGCTCCTGTGAGCTCAAGACATAGAAACTCTGAGATCAAGATGAACACAAGCTAACTTTAGAAGCTCATTGCTCCCATTCTTCCACAAACTGCAATTTTGGCTTTCACACAATTTATAATTTAAACTCGTATAACATCTAAGAGCCTTAGTATTGGTCACAGGCTTCTGGGTCATGATCTTAGGATTTATTGAAGGTGTAAATTGTAGAATATAGTTTTAGAAGACAGTCATTTTGTTGAAAGAATGCAACTGGGTTACTTGCAGGTAGCCCACTGTGAACTTTGGACTGGACCACATTCCAAGCATTCTGGGATAGTCCACTTTTGTTTGTAAAGTAAATACTTAAGCTTCTATAGAATTGTTTAATTTGGCATAAATCAATCAGCTTAGGATGAAAAAGGTTTAGAGAATATATCAGTCATGGATTAGGTTATCCTTTGTTATGGGATTTTAAGATTATCATATGTAAAGGGTTTAAAGGCAATCATTGATTAAGTTTTCATGAATTAAGGTTTCTGGTGGGTGGGGGACGCCCCTCTCACATCTGACTTTGTGTATAAAAGACCTGTTGTAATTCCCAATAACACACATCGCTTATGCACTAGATGAGTCCAGTTTCTCTCTCTCTCTCTTTCTCTCTTTCTTCTTCCCCCCAATCACTGATGCCGTCTCCACCTTTGGGGTACCCTGAACCAGGCTGGAGCTGGTCTCCAGCAGCATGGGATTACAGGCTGAGCCACCAAGCCCGGCTTGAAAACAGTTTTTTAAGTGTATGTAGCAATAAAAATGTTCACCAGTCTAGTATGAAGGTGTAAAAAATTTCCATTACTTCCACAACCTCACCAACACTTGAATATGTCAGATATACTGTCAAACATTTCTGCGATTATATTTTGGGACTTGTTGGTTATATTACATGTTGGTTTCAATTTGCATTTAACTGATAACTAATGCTCATATCCAAGAAACCTTCACTATAAAGGAGAGGTTATGGAAATATGATGAGAATTTATTACAGTCTTCAACATTTACTCAAAGAGATATACTGAATAGTGAAACAAAAAGAAATAAGACAATCATCACCTCTACAATAAGTAAAAAAATAAGCTGGGTGTGGTAGCATGCACCTGTAGTTTCAGTTACTTGGAAGACTGAGGTGGATCACCTAAGCCCAGCAGGTAGAGGCTGTGGTGGCAGTGAGCATGCCACTGCACTCCAGCCTGGGTGACAGAGTGAGACTCCAACTCAAAAGAAAAAAAAAAAAAGATAATTGGTCTTTTGGTTTTCCTTTGGATGTGTACATTTGAACTCCTTTTACAACCAATTTATAAAAAGTGTATGTTAATATACCTATTTAACTTGTTTCCATATGTGTGTTTTTACATATTTGCACATGTCTATATATTTATATGTATAAGTGCATATATATATTTATTTTTGTATATTAATAATGAAATGCATGTGTATTTATCTTACAGTAATGTTGAATTATGTGCATTTAAATACATAAATCATGCATTTTGTTCTGACTTTTGTGTCATACACATAGAGTTTTATTTTCCTAGAACTTATCAAAATTACCATATATATTTTCTTCTAAAGTTGCAACTTGATTTAGTAATTACATTAAAACTGTATTTATTTACAGTTATGTTTCTGTCTAGATGTGAAATTCACTCACCTCAATTGCATAAGTCAATAAATTACTCTACTTCTTTATGTTTGTAGATCAGTTCAATTTAAGTTGAAAAATAAGATTTTCTGTCTTCCCAAACCTAGATTGCAATTCATAGTTTGTGTGTTGCTTCTGTCTTCAATTTGATTAATAACTCTTAGTGAATCAATAGCTAGACCACTCACCAGTCTCTAAACATGGGTGACTATTTGTCTGTATATGTCAGTTATAAAATGATAATTGTGCCTGTAATAATTTTCTATTTGTATGGAGCTGATGCAGTAAAATAGATAAAAAGTGGGCAAAAGACATGAATAGAAACTTCTCAAAAGAAGATATACAGGCAGCCAACAGATACATGAAAAAGTGCTCAGCCTCACTCATCATCAGAGAAATGCAAATCAAAACCACATTGAGATACCACCTAACCCCAATAAGAATGGCCATCATTTATAAAATAAACAGATGCTAGCAATGTGGAGAAAAAAGAATACTTCTTCACTGCTGGTGGGAACTCAAACTAGTGTAACCTTTTTGGAAGATAGTGTGGTGATTTCTGAAAGAACTAGAAATTGACTTTCCATATGACCCAGCAATCCCCCTATTGGGAGTATACTCAGAGGAACTCAAATCATTCTATAAAAAAGATACCTTCACACACATGCTTATTGCAGCATTATTCACAATAGTAAAAATATGGAATCGATAGTGCTGCTCCTCAAAACTGAACTGGATAAAAATGTGGTACATACACACAATGGAATATTACGCAGCCATAAAGAAGGACAAACATATGGACTTCGCAACAACTTGAATGGATTTAGAGTCTATAATACTCAGTGATCTATTACAGAAACAGAAGAGTAGGTACCACATATTCTCACTGATAAGCAGACTTTAAAAAATTATCATAACACTATAAGAAAGGGATTGACAGAAGTGGGAAACTGCCAGGGAAGGGGAGGTGTGTTGGCAGTAGTGGAAAACTGCCAAGGGAGGTGGGGGCACACCTCATCAACAAGGGTACCTGCATAACAAACACTTGTACACCTAATCTTGAATTGTACCCCACATCTTTAAAATTAAAAATTAAAAAATAAACTTAAAACGTTTGTTGTTTATCTTTTTAATGCAATAATTCAAAAGCTTCAAGAAATAGATGGAAATGTTTCCATTGTTATATTAAAATGTGAATTTATTAGAGTTAGACAAATGAATGCTTAACCTTTTATTTTTAATGTATTTTAATAAATATACATTATCTTTTAAATAATGAAAACATTAAACAATTTTAAATTTCAATATGCAGAATGGTTGTACATTTTAATGCAATGTTAGTAAAGATATGGCGATTTCTTTATATTCTTAATAATTATGCATTGAAAATTTCTTTTTTTTTTGAGTTGGAGTATCACTCTGTCACCCAGACTGGAGTGCAGTGGCCGCTCCCAGCCACTGCAGCCTCGACCTGTTGGGCTCCGGCAATCCTTCCGCCTCAGCCTTCCAAGTAGCTGGAACTACAGGCGCGCTACCATGCCCGGCTAATTTTTTGATTTATTGTAGAGATGAGGTCTCGCCAAGTTGCCCAGGTGGGTCTCAAACCTACGGGCTCAGTCAATCCACTCATCTCAGCCTCTCAAAGAGCAGGATTACAAGCTGAGCCACTGAGCCCGGCTATGCATTGAAAATTTAAGTAAAATGTTATTAAATACTTTTTCAGTCTAATATATGACAGCCTGATCATTCAAATAAATAATTCCATATGTTGCAGATAATTGTTTCTGCTGTTTTTTCACCAGAACTTTCTTCAAAGTCACAATGGCATTTTCAGAAGACACACTTGCAAACTAAAATTGTGTGCTAGATAATGCCATCTTAACAACCCTCAATCAACATGTGACAGAGTTGGTAAAAAAACCAATAAAAACACAAACTTCCCAGTCTCCTATCCTTCAGAAAGAGCTGTTCTCAAGGAGGCAATTTACACATCACTTAGAGCAGCAGGCCCCAACTTTTTTGGCAAGAGACCGGTTTTGTGGAAGACTATTTTTTCACAAAATGGGGTGGAGGGGATGTGCAGTCAAACTTCACTGCTAGTGTTCATCGGTATTTATAGCCACTTTCCAGAGCTAGCATCACCACCTCAGCTCTACCTCTGAGCAACAGGAATTGAAATCTCATAAGGAGCACACAACCCAAATCCCTTACATGCGCAGTTCACATTAGGATTGCAATGTTATGACAATCCAATGCTGATGGGGAGGAGTGCCTATAAATAGAGATGAAGCTTTGATCACTCACTGGCACTCACCACATGCTGCTGTGCAACTGTCTTCCTAACAGGCCATGGACTAGTACTAGTCTATGGCCCAGGGGTTGAGGATCCATGACTTAGAGTGTTCCCAACAAAATGGATAGCCATTGCCCCATAATCAGTTGAATAATGCATTTACTAGGTTTTCATCCTTTTTTGTCTCACACTGTCCTTCACTTCTATTTTCTTTTTTATTTTTTTGGTCAATATTTTTTATTATGATATTTGGGGTACAGTTAAGGGTTAGGTATACAAATATGCTTCATTCAGGCACCCTTGTTGATAAGAGATATCTCCCCGTCCTAGACAGATATTTACTACCATTAATCCCATCTCCCTTCCTTCCCTCCCCCGATAACTTCCCACCACTGTCAGTCATTTTCTTATGGTAATACGTTGGATGATCAAGGCCCACTATATGAGTGAGAACATGTGATACTCAGATCTTTGTTTCCGTGAGACGTCATTCAGTATTATAGACTCTAGTTCCATCCAGGTTGCTGTGAAATACATGATTTTGTTCTTTTTTATGGCTACGTAGTATTCCATCATGTATATGTACCACATTTT
>NW_007255873.1:274176-289243 GCF_000164805.1 Carlito syrichta | reverse complement strand
GACAGCATGGTTGCTTCCAGGTTCTTGCTATTGTGAACAATGCTGTGATAAACATACGTGTGCAGGTATCTTTTCTATAGAGTGATTTGAGTTCTTCGGTATATTCCCAGTAGGGGGATTGTGGGTCATATGGGAGGTTGATATTTAGAGCTTTTAGGATTCACCACACTGCTTCCAACAGAGGTTGGACTAGTTTACACTCCCACCAACAGTGTAGAAGGGTTCTCTTTTTGCAACACCCTCTCCAGTAACTGTTATTTTTTGAGTTATTGACTATTGCCATTCTGACTGGAGTTAGGTGGTATCGCAGTGTGGCTTTGATTTGCATCTCCCTGACGATTAGTGAGGTTGAACATTTCTTCATGTGTCTGTTGGCTGATTGGATGTCTTCCTTTGAGATGTGTCTGTTCATATCATTTGCCCATTTTATAATGAGGTGGTTTGTTTTTTTCTTTTCAGCACTTGAGTTCCTTGTACTTCCAAGATGCTAAGCCTTTATCAGACCTGGAGTTGGCAAATACTTTGTCCCAGTCTGTAGGCTGTCTCCCTGCTCTCTTGATGGTTTCTTTGGCTTTGCAGAAGCATGTCAGTTTAATGATGTCCCACTTGTCTGTCTTATCTCTTATGGCCTGTGCGTTTTGGGTTTTGTTTGGGAATTGGATGCTAATTCCAATTTCCATGAGGGTATGTCCTTCATTTTCTAAGGTTCTTATGGTTTGAGGTTTTACATTTAGATCTCTGATCCATTTGGAGTTAATTTTTGTGTGTGGGGAGAGATAAAGGTCCTGTTTCAATCTTCTGCATGTGGCCAGCCAATTTTCCGAGTACCATTTACTGAATAGGTTCTCCTCTCTCCAGTGGTAGGTGGTGGAGGCTTTGTCGAAGATGAGTTGTTTGAGAAATTGAGGTTTTTATTCTGGAATCTCAGTTCTATTCCATTGGTCTATATGCCTATTCCTATACCAATATCAAGCTGTTTTGATGATTGTAGCTTTATAGTAAAGTTTGAAGTCTGATAATGTGATCCACCTGCTTTGTTTTTTTGTTTTTGTTTTTTGCTGAGGATTGTTGTGGCTATTCTTGGTTGTTTGTGTTTCCATATGAATTCCTGTGTTGTTTTTTCTAGGTCTGAGAAGAATGTTGCTGGTAATTTAATTTAATGGATTGCATTAAATCTTTAGATTGCCTTAGGTGGGATGGACATCTTCACAATGTTGATTCTTCCAGTTCATGGGCACAGGATATTTTTCCACTTGTTTGTGTCATCTTTGATGTCTTTGAGCAGTGTTTTGTCGTTTTCATTGTAAAGGTCTTTCATGTCTCTGGTTAGGAAGATGCCAAGGTATTTCTTTTTCTTTTTCTTTTCTTTTTTTGGCTATTGTGAATGGAATTGTGCTTTTTATTTGGGTTTCTGTTTGTTTATTATTGGTGTAAAGAAATCGATTGTCTTTTGCACATTTATTTTATATCCTGAGACTTTGCCACAGGCCTTTATCAGTGTAAGAAGGTTTTTGACAGATTCTCTTGGGTTTTCAAGGTACATAATCATGTCATCTGCAAAGAGAGATAACTTGACTTCCTCTTTTCCTATTTGGATACCCCTGATTGTCTTCTCTTCTCTGATTGCTCTAGCCAAGACTTCCAATATTATATTGAACAGCAGGGGAGAGAGTGGCCATCCTTGTCTCGTTCCAGTTTTCAGGGGAAATGGTTCCAATTTTTGTCCATTTAGGAGTATGTTAGCTGTGAGTTTCTCATAGATGGCTTTTACTATTTTGAGGTATGTTCCCCATATGCCTAGATGTTCGAGGGTTTTTATCAAGAAGGGCTGGATTTTATCAAAAGCTTTTTGTGCATCTAATAATATAATCATGTGGTTTTTGTTTTGACATCTGTTGATGTATTTAATTATATTTATGGTTTTAAGAATGTTGAACCAGTCTTGCATCCCAGGGATGAAGCCTACTTGGTCATGATGGATGATTTTTGAGATGTGTTGTTGAATTCGGTTTGCTAGGATATTGTTGAGAATTTTAGCATCTATATTCATCAAAGATATTGGCCTGTAGTTCTCTTTCTTTATTGGGTCTTTACTTGACTTGGGTATCAATGTGATTTTAGCTTCATAAAATGATTTGGGGAGAGTTCTGTCTTTCTCAATCACCTGGAATACCTTCAGTCATATTGGTGTCAGCTCCTCCTTAAATGTGTTGTAGAATTCTGCTGGGTAGCCCTCTGGTCTAGGGCTTTTTTTTGTAGGTAGTTTTCTTATTACATAGTCAATTTCCTTGATTGCTATTGATCTATTTAGGGTCTCAATTTCTTCTTGTTTCAACTTAGGCAGGTTGTGAGATGACAGAAAGTCCTCCATTTCCTTAAGGTTTTCAAGTTTATTTCCATACAAGTGTACATAGTAGTCTCTAATGATCTTTTGTATTTCTTCAGGGTCAGATGTAACTTCACTTTTTGTGTTTCTGATTGTACTTATTTGGGTTTTTTCCTCTCTTTTTCTTGGTAAGTCTAACTAGGGGACCATTGATCTTGTTTATCCTTTCAAAGAATCAGCTTTTTGTTTCACTGATTTTTTTTGTATTATCTTTTTGTCTTCTGTGTCTTGGATTTGGGCTTTTATTTTGGTGATCCGGATGCTTCTGCTGAAATTAGGGTTTTGTGGTCTTTCTTTTCCAGATAGCTTAGGTAACTTGATAGGCTGTCAATTTGTGATCCTTCCATTTTCTTCATGTGCATTTGTAGAGATATAAATTTCCCTCTTACTACAGCTTTCAGGGCATCCTAGAGATTTTGGTAAGATGTTTCTTCATTTTCATTTGTTTCCAGGTATCTTTTGATCTCTGTTTTGATTTCATCATTGACCCAGGAGTTGTTTAACATCATGCTATTTTGTGTCCATGTCTTTGTGGGTTTTAGGGGGACCTTGATGGTGCTAATGTTTATTTTTATTCCTCTGTGGTCCAAGAAGGTGCATGGGAAAACTTCGGTCCTTTTAAATTTGCTTATGCTTGATTTATGGCCAAGTATGTGGTCGATCTTAGAATACATACCATGCAATGATGACTAGATTGTTTATTCTGTGGTCTTTGGATGGAGTGTTCTGTAGGTATTGATTAAATCCATTTGGTCAAGAGTCACATTGAGGTTTCAGATGTCATTGCTGATTTTTTGTCCTGATTATCTGTGTAGGGTTGTGAGTGGCGTATTAAAGACCCCAGTTATGAAGGTGTTAGAGTCAATATCTTTCTTTAGTTTTCCTAGAAGCTGCTTTAGGAAAGTTGGCATTCCTATGTTGGGTGCATATATGTTTAGGATAGATATGTCTTGATGGAGTGAACCTTTTATCATTATGTAGTGGCCCTCTGTGTCTTTTTAAAAATTTTTGATAGCTTAAATGGTATTTTGTCTGAAATTAGGATCATGACTCCTCCTTTCTTTTATGTTCCATTCACCTGAAAATTTGTTTCCAATCCTCTTACTTTGAGTCTGTGCCTGTCCTTTTTAGTGATATGGGTCTCTTGAAGGCAGTATATTGTAGCCTGATGGTATTTTATCCATTTTGCCATTCTATGTCTTTTCAGTGGTGCATTTATTCCATTCACATTCAGGCTAATTATTGAAATGTGAGAGATCATCCCTATCATAGAGTTCTTATAGAGCTGTTCTTCTTCCACTTAGTTTTTGGTCTTTCTTTTGGTTTTGGGGTTGGTTCATGTGTATTTAATTCTTTTTCCTGTACTATTGTGAAGAACATTGTTCTTTTTTCCTTTCCTTATGTGTTTAATACTTTCTTAAGTGTTTCATGTAGAGGTCGTCTGGTGGCAGCGTAAGTTCTTAGGGATTGAATATCTGGAAAAGATTTTTCTTTTTTTTTTGAGTTGGAGTCTCATTCTGTCACCCAGACTGGAGTGCAGTGGCCACTCTCGGCCACCACAGTCTCGACCTGCTGGGCTCTGGTGATCCTTCTGCCTCAGCCTTCTGAGTAGCCAGAATTACAGGCATGCACTACCATGCCCGGTTGATTTTTTAAAATTTATTTCAGAGATGAGGTCTCGCTGCCCAGGTTGGTCTCGAACATGTGGGCTCAGGCAATCCATTCACCTCAGCCCCCCAAATGCGTGGGATTACAGGCTGAGCCACCTAGCCGGCTTCTGGGAAATATTTTAATTATTCCTTGCTGATGAAACTTAACTTGGCTGGATAATTTATTCTTGGTTGAAATTATCTTTTAGGAATTTGAAGATAGGGCTCCAAGCTCTCATAGCCTGAAGGGTTTCTCTAGATAAATCTGCTGCTATTCTAATTGGTCTTCCATGGTAGGTGATCTGGCCTTTTTCTCTTGTTGACTTTAGGATTTTTTCTTTTATGCCTACTTTGTTTAGGGGAACTATTGTATGTCTAGGAGTTGGTCTTCTCATTTTTTGTCTTGCAGGGGTTCTCTAAATCTCTTGCGTTTGAATTTTTGCATCACTGATTAGATAAGGGAAGTTTTCTTGAATGATCTCATGGAAAGTTTGTTCCAGTATGGTCTCTGTCTCTCTTTCTTCCCCAGGAAGGCCAATTACTCTTAGGTTTGGTCTCTTGAAGTAATCGCTAATCTCTTGAAGGTTTTGTTCTGTCTTTTTGAGCTGTTTTCTGTGTTTTTAACAGTTTGGGTTAGTTCTATATTTTGGTCCTCAAGCTCTGAGATTCTTTCTTCTGCTTGGGTAATTCAGCTTTCTATGCTTATCAGTTTGTTATTTATTTCATTCACAGTATTCTTTATTACTGTTATCTCAGTTATCAGCTCCTTCCTAGTTTCTTATCTCTCCTCAATTATTTGTAATCTCTCCATTAATGTCTTGACATCTAGGTTTGTCATTTGAGACCAGTCATTCTGGGGACTCTTCATTGTTTGTATTCTGAAGTCAGTTTTCTCAGTGTCTGCCCTCCCAGGGGTCTGGCAGATACCCATATTCTTCTTTTGGTTTTTCTTCATTTGTGTAGATTTTTCTCTCTCTACCCCTTTCTCTCCCCTTCTTTAATTCTGTTTTTCAGGGAAGGTGGGGTTGTTTTTGTTTCGCTTGTGCAATCTCCTGTTGTTCCTTATGAGGGTCCTCTGGTTTTGTTCACTTTTGAGGTTGGAGTATGGGCTGCAGGCTATACTTTTTGCCGTTTTGAGGTTTAATTGAGGGGGAAGCTGTGATTCAGAATCTATATGCTGATTCCAGCATTCACCAACTGGTATATGAGTGCACTGGAATCTATTTCCCACTGCCTTTCAATCTGTCTGTGCAGTGGTATGTAGGTTTGGTCCCTGGAACAAAAGGAGGTGAAAAAGAGGAAAATAATGGAGGAAGGGGAGGTCAATAGGAAGTTAGAAAGGGAGAAGAGTGAGAGGGAAAACAGACATACATACCAGCTAACAGGTGAAAAAGAGACACAAGGCCAGAGAGAAGTGAAAAAACACACAAGCAACATTCCCTAAAGAACACTGGTAGCTACACAAAGACAGTCCAATAAAATCATACCTTTTGATGCATTTTGCCTAACACAAACTGATAGTGTAAGCCAAAAAGCAAACAAAAGTGAGCAAAACAAACAGTCAAAATGATAAAATTAAAAGTCAAAATAAAGTCTCTTCAGCTCTGATCTCCAGCCTCTCCCCTTTGCTTTCATTGCAGGCAGCTAGATTTACTTGTAGCTTGGGTTTGTTCTTTTAGCCTGCTGCCTGGGAGATCTGTGACACTTAGCTACCTTTGTCTGATTCAGCATAGGGGAGGTGCTTTGTCTCCTGTTTTGCAATGTTACCTTAGGAGCCAAGGTGGGTGCTGCTCGTAGGTGGGCGAGCAATGTATGTCGCTGCCTGAAGAATAGCCAAGGTGGCAGTTTCTCTTTCATGGATCCTTTCTCTCTGATTGCCTGGGTCCCTGTGTGATCCACTATGATGGACTGTTGTGGCATGGGAGGCACCGGAGATCAGCTGCACAATTGGGTGTTGGATCCGGGGTGCCACCAGTGACCTGGGTTGGATGAGGGGGTCAGGAGCTTCCTCCTCTGGAGCTGAGAGCCTCCAATCAGCACCTCCTTAAGATATGCTGTTCCCTTATACAAGCATAGGGTAGTGTGCTGAGTGCCTCAGCCAGGGTGGGCCCAGAGCTCCAGAGCTCCAAAGCTCCAAAGGGCAAGCAGGGAGCGGCAAGAGTGGCCCTGGGCCCCTCACAGGGTACTTCAACCAGAGATGGAACTGGTATCTCTGAGGGGCAGGAGCCCAGAGCCTCCCTGGGAGACCAGCGGGTTGGTGCTAGATGATGGGTGAGACGTAATGTAGCCAGGGAGGGAGCCAAGATCTGAGACTCCTGCATGGGTGGTAGTCACATATAGTGGTGCAGCAGGAGCTGGGAGCCACAATATCTGGCTCTGTGTGGGACCAAGGGTCCCTGGGCCTCAGACCAGTGTGGCTGGCTGTGGGCAGGGGGGTGGGGAAAGAAAAGTAAGAGTCTTTTTGGGAACTTACGTTTGGAGAATCTCACAATTCCACCTATGCTGTCACCATCTTACCAGAACTCCCACTTCTATTTTCTAGGATCACGTTTCAAATCAAAGAATTTGATACAAATCCTTGTCAATGTATCTGCTGTTGGCTAAATCTAACCTAAGATACTTTGTGCTGGAAAGTGACTCACGCAGTAAATCCTTAGGAAGAGTCTCCCCACAGTTGCAAATCAGTCTGATGTCAACAGGACTTTGGGCGTGGTGTCTCTCATTTGTAATTACAGGGGCCAAGGCAGGAAGACTGCTTGAGCCCAAAAGTTTGAGACCAGCCTAGACAATATAAAACCATGTCTCTACAGTCAATAAATTAAGCAGGCATGATGGTGCACATCTATAATCCTAGCTATTGAGAGGCTGAAGTAGAAAGATTGTCTGAGCCCAGGAGGTTAAGGCTGTGGTGAGCCAAATCATGCCACTGCACTCCAGCCTGAGTGACAGAGAGAGACCCTGATTCAAAAACAAACAAACAGAACAAAAATTCCATTGCTGTTGATACCTGAGCTGCTGACAACACAGTGTGTTGCAGAATTACAACTGCTAAGAGTCACACCTTCTATGGATTAGGATTAAGTTCAAGTTAAACTTTGAACTTAACCTTTGGGTTAAACAGTGACTCTAGTATGTGATTTGTAGGATTTCATCATAATATAAAATCGTGATATTGACTGGTCTTCATAAAATAGAATGATAGTTTCACCTCAGTCACTTACCACCTCAGAGAACACTGAAAACCTCCATCTTGCAATTCAAAAAAATAAAAATCTTATCTTCTGAAGACATAAGCACAATTAGTGTTTGAAATTGGGCCCATAAATAATCACAACACTAGTCAAAGTAAACAGGAAATTAAATGCATGACTTTGTCAGGGTACTGATAAGAAAAGAGTGAAACCGTAATATTTGGGATGAGACATGAGTGTCGCTCACCCCTGACCAGCAGGAAGGAGGCAACAACAACGTGTTCTTCTCAAAGCGGTTTATTCAGCCTTTACACCATGCCAGCTTCTTCTTTCTTCTTCTAGCTTCTTCTAGCTTCTTCTTCTTTCTTCCCCATTGTCCCGTACTTATATCCCTTGGTCTCCACCCACAAGTCCCGTACCAGCGTGTCAGCAGTTCATAGGCTCTGCAGCGTTGCACTTGCGCGGTGCGCAGTGAAGGAGGGCCCGGCGGTATATCATGCGCCTAATCATGGGACTTGGCAGAGGTCCCGGGCGCCATCTTGGCTCAGGCCGCGCTCTCCACACATGAGCACATTGGATGAATACACAGGGCAATGTTACAACCCCCAATTCTGACACTTCTTGTCCAGTAGAAACAGTTTTCTTCTTGCAGGAGAAAACAGTCTCTTCATACTTGGAGACAGTGCAAATACCTCATCGAGGCAGATGTCTCTTAGAGGATGGTTGTCCTTCTCAATGTCTTTTCCAGATTATCTACTGCATTAAGAATAATCACTGTGCCAAGTCTTCAATATGAACTACAGAATGATGTCTGGTCCCTCTTCTGGGGGAAAATGGTTTACACCCTGAAAGAGTTGTTACACCAAAGATAATTAAGAATGAAAAACATGTGGGAATATAATCTAAGCATGCTAAACCAGAAGGAACAGATTTTATGGCTACATGAAGAAAAGTTAACTGACAGAGAGTTATGAGAGCTTTTTCTTAGTCTCAGGATTTATCTTTCATCAGACCAGTTTTGATACGTATGGTACATGGAGAGTTCTGAGATCCCTTCAAGGATGGAACCTTGAAAGTTGTATTCAAAATGCTTTAATAACATGAGATGAAGGTAATAGAACCTCTTTGTAGAAAGATTAGAAGGCTCAGAGAATAAGGCAGGCTACAGTCTTCAGAAAAGCTCAGAGGGAATACATCACTGAGGCAGTAAGAAATAGAACCTGCATTATTAGGCAGGTAGGTGGTGAATGTACTCTGTATTTCAGGATTGATGATAAAACCTTTTTCCATAAAACCAGACTGCTGTGGGTTAAAAGTGATGATAGGATGTGATTTTGAATAGCCAAAAGACAGTGTTGACCCTTAACCATTAGAGGCAGTGTGAAACATAAACATCAGAATGGCAGCACATCCACCATGGAAACCAGTTTAGTGCATTGGTTGATAAAATGCAAAGTTTTAATCATGAAGGTGAGTAGGTAGTTAGGTAATGGCTTTTCTTCTACAAACAAGAAAGGACAAAGAAATGGTAAGAAACAGCACTGATATTAGCTGTACCCATTTCTAGGTCAGAGTCAGTTTTTAAGCCCCAAACCTATATATATACTGAAAGAGAGATGGGATCCTCTTGCAAAAGATCCTAAAATGCCAATTTATTGCCATTGTATAAATATTCTCTCAAGTCTTTCCTAAAGTGATTTGCAACAAGTTATATTTGTAACTTTGATGGTTATTGATATAAGGACTTTATACTAAATAGCAAAAATGCTATTACAGCCCCTTAGTTATAGTGAGGGAGGTGAGAGATGCAAGATACAGATGGGTTTGTAGGCCAGGACTTACATTTTGATTAATATTTTCTAGTTCCCCACTGGTGGCTATTTTTTCTAATTCTAGAATACTTAATTGAGACAGACATATCACACAAATAGCATAACCCATATATTTGTTTGCTGATGTGAGAAAGTGTTGCCATAAAAAAAAATTACAAACAATTTCAAATTCTTGGTTAACATCAATGACTGGAAACTTGGGGGAATGGTAATCCCCATTATATCCTCTATGAAAATCAGATCAAGCTGAATGATATGGAATATACTCATTTAAACTAGTTAAGCCTTAATATCTGCTTACTTGCCAATTATGAGGTTTTAACTAGCAACAACCAACACAGCATCTGGCATTCAATATACAGCAACTGGTCTCACAAATGTATTATTTTCACTCCTCATCAGTAAAAAGAGGATCAAAAATACATGAAAGAACAACAGGACACTTTCCTCTCCTGCCTTAGGGCTATGTTAATTTTCCTTCTGTTAGTTACTATATAGTCTACAGGGAACATTATCAACTGGTCAGCTCCAGCTCATAGGCCAAATCTGGCCTGTATTTTCATGCCTGTGAGCTAAGAATGCATTTTATGTTTTAAAGGATCATAAAAACAAAACAAAACAAAAATTTGATACAAACGTCTGTATCTTGAAAACCTAAACATGTACTGTCTAACCATTTAGTTTTCCAAACTCCAATCTTGATGCTGTAGTAGAATATCTCTCTTAGCTACTAATTTTAATAAGAAAAATGCCTGTAGCTTTTTCTGTATTAGGACTGAAATTCTCCATATTGCAATTGAAAAAGTCTTTATCTTCTAAAGATAGCAGGACAATTAGTGTTAAAATTAGGCCCAGGAATAATCATAACACTAGCAAAAGTAAACAGGAAACTAAATGTATGCCTTTGTCAGGGCACCTATAAGGAAGGATTGGAAACCCAATATCTGGAATGAGACATCAGCAGCATGGGTACATCAGAAAATCTTTCATCCCCAAATTCTGAAATTTCTGGTTCAGCAGAAATAGCTCTCTCCATTTTGCTAGAGAAAGCAACCTCTCCTCACCTGGAGAAAGTGAAAACATTTCAGTCTAGACAATTTTTAATATATTACCTAATTGAATCATCACAATAATCCATTAACATAAATTTCATTATTATTCTTATTTTACAGAAGATATACTTTACAGGACTCAAGTGGTTATATGACTTGCCAAAGTCATACAGCTCATAAATGTTGAAGCCAAGATTCAAATCTAGGCTTATGACCTTTCCTTCATGCTCTTTCTATGATTTAAAATATTTATTAGGTGCTTAACATAATTACAGTGAAGTAAAACTGATAAAACTTATGTATATCACATAATTTGAGAATAAATAAGATACAAAAATAAATTTAATGTAAAACAATTCCAGAGAATAAATGCAAATATAAAGTTTTCAAGTAAGAAAACCTCATATCATAGAGAATTTCCTGTTACATAAGTATTTCTAACATGAAAATACACATTAAAATGTGTAAAACTTGGAGGTGGATAAGGAAAATAAAGTATTGTTACTTACCCAGTAATACCGTTTTTTGTTATTTTATTTGGTGGAATAAATTAAATCAAAATTGACTTAAATCTGTAAATACATCTTTTTGTGTTACTAATCTGTAGACTAAGAACAAATTGGATATTCACATAATAGTTACATGGGCATTATTATATTGCTATATTAATTAGGAAAAATATTCAATTAACATGAATTTGGGCCTCTTGAGCTCACAGGTATAATTTCTGTTGTAAAATTGATAAGTTGTTAAAATATTTAATATCATTGCTAGTTGGAAATTTTTGTTTTCTCTCAATAGTGAAAACAACATGTATGGTCCCCTTTTGTCTATTCTGCAGCAATTTTTAAAGTACACATGTCTTCTGTTAGGAAAATTATTATATTCAGAAATCCCATTTGAAACAACTAGAATAACAATTTCTTTGTTTCTTATAACAAATATGTGTGTATGTGCTTTGATTTTTTGGACAGGAAAGTGTTTTGATGTATAATCTCCCCAATTTTTATTCTGAGTTTAACTTCGTAAGTGATTTTAGAAGTTGTGTGGAAATAAACACATAATAAGGCCTACTACAAATGAATACCAATATGTAAATCAAGTTCTAATTTTGAAGAAGATAAGAGGCCTGCGGGGGTGGTATATTTGTAAGTATAGTAGTTAAGGCTACAGATTACAATACTGCCTAATTAGGAGTTGTTTGATAAATAGGCAACCTGAGGCAGGACTATAACTTGACAAGATATATGTTCATTAGATCATGACAATGCTTCATTTGGGGAGCTAGAATATCTCCCAAAATGTACTGCCACCAAAATAACAAATCAACTATCCCCCCATTCAATTCCTCAATCCCTTTCTTACAAAGGCTTTTATACATCCACTGACTTTTGATCCCATATACATAGTAAAATAATTCTTGTTATATTATTTAATTTCTATTGTTTTTATTTTATCTAAGTGTTTATGCTTTCAAATTCTCCAGGATGTTCTAAGATATAATGCAATGCATTATTATTATTATTATTTGTCTTAGAAAATGTTCTTTGGAGTTGAACACCTCTAACAAATTTTATAATAGTGCAAATTCATGTGGGGGTTTATTTTGAGACACTGTTATGGAAAGGAAATAGCAGAGCATGGTTACATGGGAGGGAACATTTTCCTGAGCCATTGAGGAGAATTCTGAAGACCCTTGACAATTCCAAATCATTATTTTCCTTAAAGGTAAGAGTCTTCTTAATACACACAAATGGATTCTCTCTACACACACACACACACACACACACACACACACACACACACACACACACCTCTTGAAGAGACTCAAGATTTAATACAGGAGTACTCAATCCTACCAAACTCTGTCTGCTTAAGTGTGACGTTAAAATTAGCAGAATCATCAAACTTCAAACTTCACAACTAATAAGAGAATGAAGGACAAGCAAAGTGTTTAGATGAGGGAGCATTAGTGCCATTAAGACATCCTCATAATTGCTGGTTAGAAAGGTAATACTTAGAGTTAAGTCTATGTTGTCGAAATAAAAATAACTCAACAAACAGAAAATATTATTAAACTGTTTAGTATTTTATATTAAGTGTTTCTGTAAGTAGTTCTAAAGTATATTCATAAACACACACACACACACACACACACACACAAACACACACACATACACACCCAAAAAGGAAATGCATACATTTCGATTTGATTGCCTATATTTTCTTGCAGACTTTTAGTTGCATAAACTTGAGAACATTTCATTAGCATAAGTCAAATTATAAGAATTATAGATGCATATTTTCTCTTACATTGTAAGAAACAAAATCAGGTATCAGCAATGTAGCAATTTAATAAATGTAATGTGGCCATTATAATGTAAATGTTATTTCATATTATATTAAAATGTTTTGTATGATCATCATATGATGTTAGATTTCATTCTTAAAGGAAAAAATTGGTTTTTATCTTCTAATTTTTTTTTCTCCTGGCATGGTTTTCCACTTTTTGTTATTGCAATTTTAAATCTCAGCTGTTTTGAATCGGTTTTCCTTCCTGCCTGAAATCTTGAAGTCAATTCACTGACCTACAAACCTTATTAAATTGCACATATCTTTTAATCACAGGTCTAACAATTTTGCTGACACACTATCTTCTCAGGGACATAAATTACTCTTAGATGGTTTAAAGAAATAGCTTTCACTAGCAGTGTTTGCTTTTGCATTTTTTATAGTGCAGAGCGTAGATGGCTGATAAGTGTCACAGCAAAAACCCATATCATTAGCACAAGTTTTTAATGTTCTATTTCAAAAGAGTGAGAGAAAAAAAGTGAGAAAAAAGTGTTACTTCCATTTCACCTTTGATGATAAATAACTCATGTTCAAGAAAACTATTTGTGTTGTTTTATAATAGGTATTAGATACCAGTCTGTAGGTGACATTTGGGGGGCATTAGCCAAAGTCTGGTATTTAATTCTACTCTCAGAATTTAGAACACATTAAAATAATTTCTTTAGGATTAACATTAGGTTGTTTCACTCACTTCAATACAAATTTAATTCCTCAATTTTCAAAGTGCCAAAACCCTGCAGGGTGATTGACAGACAATGACAGGCTGGGTGTGGTGACTCACACCTATAATCCCAGCATTTTGGGAGGCTGAGATGAGAGGATTGCCTGAGCCCACGGGTTCGAGACCAATCTGGGCAACATGGCAAGACCTTATCCCTACAATAAATCAAAAAATCAGCCAGACATGGTAGCATATGCCTGTAGTTCCAGCTACTTGGAAGACTGAGGTGGAGGATTGCCTGAGCTAAGTAGATCGAGGATGCGGTGGCTGTGAGCATGCCACTGCACTCCAGTCTGAGTGACAGAGTGAGACTGACTCAAAAATTAAAAGTCAACGACATCTCTAAGGTTGGTGACTTGGAGCACCAACTTGGGATATAGCAAGTTTGAACTTCTGATTTAGTTGATTAGTGTTCAATGGAAGACAACCTCTTTTCTTATTACAGCTTTATGTCTGTCTCTATAGCATATACTCAAGGTTTAAATTCTTGCAGTTTGTAGGCTGTTCAAGGATAAGTAAGCATTTTATAAATAATTTCTGCCTTTTTTGGTTTTTCATTGCTTTTATGGTTATTGTTTTTTTTTTTTTAATAATTGTCATGTCCATTAGCAGTTAAATACTAAAATGCTAAAAGGAGAGTGCTAACTAGGTTGATTTCCCTCAGAAAGTAGTTCCAGTAAGAGCGTTGGGGAGAAAGACACAAACCACTGACTGCATTTAACTCAGTAGGTTTCATTCTATACATGCTGGCACTGTCAAACACTACCACAATACATTCTAACTCTGAAAGCTTGCAGAAGTAGAATTAAATATTTATGTGCTGGATATATTACATCAGGAGCATTAATACTAAACTATTAAATATTTAAGTAGCTGGAGTGTTTAGCATGAGGACACTTAATTATGCTTTTATTGCACTTCAGTGATGAGATATTCTTTTAAAAAGTGAGAAATCTCTGTGAAAATATCAAGTCAATGAGTACACAGATTATTTTGCACATATAAATAAGATGTTAAGTTTTTTTCTACATATTAAAATGCTTGAATTATGAAATTTGGAGCACATGCAGCAAATATTATTTTTATTAATTAGGTTAAATGTACTACTTATATGTACTAGAAAGAGATACACTATACATACCTATCTAATAATGCCCATGTAACTACATATACAGGGATACTCACTCATCTACACTATTTGGATCAATTATCTGTTTAAGAGCTATATATGAACAGTGTCAGTGTATTTTTCTATATGTCAAAGGCTATATATCTAATAAATCAGTTTGATATGTTAACTGGGATTCTTTATTTTACATTGTTTGCATCATATTGGAAAGAAAATTACTTTGTCTTTTTTCGAGTTTGTCTTTGAATCCTTCTCCATGGGACTTGAAACAAATTTGTTGAGCCATTTTCATTCTTATTTCTTTCATAATAAAATTAGGATAAATTTAGTACACTTATAATTTAGATTAAATGCCGTCATTTATGAAAATATCCATTATTGAGCCTGATATGTGATAGCCAGAAGTAAATACTGTTCCCATTCCTGCCTGACTTAAAAGCCAGTTATACCACTAAATATTTTTATTTCATTTCATGTGTTTACTAATACAAGATTTTTTGTTTTCTTTTGTTTTACAAACCACATAACATACATTTATTTTATATATTACATTGGATACATATAATAATGTTGATATTATATATAGATGTTAATATAACATATATTATATTATTTTTGTGTATAGACTATTTTTTTTTTTTTTTTTTTTGAGTTGGAGTCTCACTCTGTCGCCCAGACTGGAGTGCAGTGGGCTCCCGGCCACCGCAGCCTTGACCTGCTGGGCTCCGGCGATTCTTCCGCCTCAGACTTCCGAG
>NW_007255873.1:255374-274156 GCF_000164805.1 Carlito syrichta | reverse complement strand
CAGGCAATCCACTCACCTCAGCCTCCCAAAGGCGCGGGATTACAACTGAGCCACCGAACCCGGCTCGTATATAGACTATTATGCATGAAAAACAAAATGATACATGAAGAATTCAGGCACCTCAGACAAGGCTTGACTTAAGTTGCATTCTTTTTTCTCTCCTTTATTCTTTTGTTCCCACTGTTTGGTGCCTTGAGAACTTCTTTTCTTTTCTTTTAAGAAAAGAAAGAGAGAGTTTTACTGAGCAATCTCCAAAGTCTTCATTGATTCTACTATTAAATGATTTTATTTTATTACATTAAAAATTATAAAATCAGCCGGGCTTGGTGGCTCAGCCTGTAATCCTGCGCCTTTGGGAGGCTGAGATGAGTGGATTGCCTGAGCCTGCGGGTTCGAGACCCGCCTGGGCAAATTGGCGAGACCTCATCTCTACAATAAATCAAAAAATCAGCCGGGCATGGTAGCACGTGCCTGTAATTCCGGTTACTCGGAAGGATGAGGCGAAGGTTGGCCAGAACCCAGCGGGTCAAGGCTGCGGTGCCGGGATCGGCCACTGCAATCCAGTCTGGGCGACGGAGTGAGACTCCAACTCAAAAAACAAAATAATAATAATAATAATATCTATGAAGTGTGCAGGAGTTGCAGGAACTTCTTTTAAAAATAATAAAATTTGTATGAAATAAAATAATCTATGTTAAAAACAATTTTCCTTTAAGGGTGCTTTCACGTACTATATATGCCCAAGTGTTCACTCTGTGATTTATATCCCATCTTATTCCTGAACTAAAACAGAAAGATTAACACTACCTATTCATTTCTAGTAACTCTATTTGGATTATATATTCAGGGAGAAGTTTTGAAGTTATTTAGTAGAGATAACCTTAATAAAATGCAATTATTTTATATTAACTATATCATAGATTCTTTTCCTTTTGCTGTGCCAGAGATCAGAACAATGTTTACTTTGCTTGCCCTTGTTATGCTGCTTATATATCAATGAACTCTAGATATTAGATTAAATTGTAGATATTTCTGAAATAAACCCCAAAACTCAATTTAACTCAATATGTGTTGAGTATTTTCTATGAGTAGTGCAATATGATAGAATTATTTTGGTTTTAATCCTCCAAATGTAACAGGGTTGATATTAAAAATATTGTCCCTAACAGCTGGTGAGACCCAGGTCCCAGTTAGTCAGACTTTTGATGGTAGTGTTGAGCGTAGACTGAGGGCCCCTGGTATGCCGCGCATGAACTCTGTAATTGCTCAGTAGTGGTGAGTTTCAGGTGGTCAATATTACCAAGGTAGTGGGGAGTAATAAAGAAGCTCACAACACGAGCTCTTTACCAATTGCCTGGAAGTAGTTTAGTGTTTCTGTAATGAAGCTAGTTCTATTAGAATATCTCTGAATATCAGAATATAGCTGATCATCAGTTTTCTAACATATACAAATATAATACATATCTTGCTGAATTGTTTCCAGGATCAAATGGAGTAAAAAATAGAGCATGTAGAATAAAATGTTTCTCATAACTGCTATTATTATTATCTTAATATTCACTTTATATTTAAGTACCTATGTTTTTTAAAAATTTATTTTATTTTAAGGATGTGGGATACAATTCAGGATAAGGGATATGAGTAGTCATCCTATAGGTAAATTTGGGACTCCCTTTGGTTCCTACCCATGATGATTTTAATTGTAATGAGTAAATTAACTAGATTAACATAAAATTAACTCAAAACTATTCTAATTTTCTTTCTGGTTTTCTAATAAAATGACTATTTTACTTCATACACTATTTGAATGCATTTGTTTTCATGATCAATAGTTTTAGTATCTTGTAATTGTATTTACTATCAGAGACATGTTGATTTTTAGTTTATTTTGGGCAGTGGTTGAATTATTGTATCTGTGTGGAGTATTGGGTTGCTAAAAAAGCATCTTGATTAAAAAGTTGCCAATTACACCCTCTATTATTCAACTTTGCTATTAATAAGTAAAATAATATTGAATTTATCTATATATTATTTTAAATGTTTGGTAGAATATTTGTAAGTTATTAAAGCACCTTGAATGGTAATTATTATTTTTATATTTTCTTTTAAAAAATTTTTTTATATTAAAGATGTGGGGTACAATTCAGGGTTCGGTATATAAATGTTCATTATGAAGGTACACTTGTTGATGAGGTGTGCTCCCCCTCCACTGGCAGTTTCCCACTACTGCCAATCTCTTTCTTATAGTATTATGATCATTGTTCAAGTTTCGCTTATGAGTGAGAACATGCTGTACTCAGTTCTTTGTTTTTGTGATAGTTAATAAAACAAGGCATAAAATATTATTGAGAATAAATTAATCAAATATTTTAGCTAAATAAATTATATAATTCTTTCAAGACAAAAATCATTAAATTGGGCCATATTTGCATCTTAGGGTAACATGATAATGTGATTTACAAGGATTAAGGTTAACCATATTGGATTTGTATCTGTCTACTCAGTGTAAAATCATTTGGTTATTTCATTTAATTTATTATACTGTGCTGAGAATTTAGTCTATTATACACTACTTATTTTCAGAACTGCTTAAAACATTAGTTATTCAAAAATTTTTCATTACGCTTATTATTTTTTCATTACTAAAACTTGAGAAAAAAGAAAAATGAAAGAAACAGAAACATACTCTTCTAAAACTAGATTATGATTAATGTTAACATCTTATATGTATATTTTCAGTATTATAGTATATGTCATACTAATACTAATTACAATGTGTGATTGTTATGAACTGAATGCGGTGTTTCTTCCAAATTTATATGCTGAAATGCTAAGCTTCAAAGTTATTATATTAGGAGGTGGGACCATTGGGAGATGATTACATGGAGACCACCTAATGAGATTAGTGTCCTTATGAAAGAGAGCTCAGAGAGCTCCCTAGCTGTTCTTTCACAATGTGAAGACGCAGCAAGAAAAGATACATGATAGAAAATACATAAACCAAGATATGTGCACTTATTGGACATGAATTTACCAGAAATTTGATCTTGGACTTTATAGACTCCTGAATCTTAAGGAAAAAAGGAGAAATGTTTGTTGATTAAGTCACTCAGTTTATAGTTATTTTTTTATATAGAGAAACTAATAAATTAAGACAGTAATCAGACAAGTAATTTAACGTTGATTTTTTTTACAGTAATCTGATTTTCTTTAAGAATGTATTTATTTATTATAGATGTTTCTCTCTGTGTGTGTGTGTGTGTGTGTGTGTATGTGTGTGTGTGTGTGTGTGTTTGTGAGGGAGGAAACCCAGAGGAACATAAATCACTCTACCAAAAAATCACCTGCAAGTGTATGTTTACTGCAGTTCTATTCACAATAGCATAAATGTGAAATCAACTCAGATGTCCACTGAAAGTGGACTGGGTAAAGAAAATGTGGTATATATACCACCCAGAATACTACACACCCATAAAGAAGAACAAAACCATATCTTTTGAAGCAACATGGTTGCAGCTAGAGAACGTCATTCTATGTGAACTATCAAAAATATAAAACTGAATACCACATGTTCTCATGTGTAAGGAGGCACTAAACATTTGGCATATAAGCACAAAGGCAGAAACTACTGACACAGGACACTACTAGTGGGGAGGAGGGAGGGAAGAGAGATAAGGGGCACACAATCACTTACTAGTTTTTATATCCACTACTTTGGGGAGGAAAATGGGCTCACTAGAAGCCCACACTTTGCCCTCATACAACTTACTTATGTAAGAACATGTGATAATGAATCAGGTGTAGTAATTCTTCAACTTAAAAAAAACTATATAATTTCTATTAAATGAATTGACTGCTCCTCTTATTTAGGGGGAGTATAGTCAAATAATAGTTTGAATGTGTTTCATGATCTGATAAAGATGCCATACTTTCATCATCATCATCTTAATTAATTGACAAAACATAGGTATCATGTTAATGTGCAGCATGCAGTAGCTGCATTTATTCTTGCCAAAAAATTTAGTTACTAATTTTTCTTCTTTTTTTTTTGCCGGGCTAATATTTTATTTATTTATTTTTAATTCTTTTATTTTTAAAATATGGCGTACAGATGAGAGTTAGGTACATACATGGTCATCATACAGGTAAAGTGTGGGTATCCTTATTGATGTTGTGTGCTCCCTCCCCTCAGTGTCTCACTAGTGCTGATCCCTTTCTTATGGTATTATGATAAATGTTCAAGGTCCACTTGAGTGAGTACACATGGTACTCAGATCTTTGTTTCTGTGATAGATCACTGAGTATTATAGATTCTAATTCCATCCAGGTTGTTGCAAAAGTTTATCATTTTGTTTTGCTTTATGACTGCATAATATTCCATCCTGTAAATGTACCACATTTTCTTTATCCAGTTCACTTTTGATGGACAACACGGTTGGCTCCATGTTTTTGCTATTGTGAATAATGCTACAATAAACATGCATGTACAGGTATCTCTATTACAGAGTGATTTGAGTTCCTCTGGGTATCCTCCCAGAAGGAGGATTGCTAGGTCATATGGAAGGTTGACTTTCAAATTTTTTAGAAATCACCACACTATTTTCCATAGAGGTTATACTAGTTTACATTTCCACCAACAATGTAAATGTGTGCCCTTTTCCTCACATTCTCTCCAGCATCTGTTATTTTTAGTTATTGATGATGGCCATCCTGACTGAAGTTAAGTTGTGTCTCAGGGTGGGTTTAATTTGTTATTTCTTTGATAATTAGTGAGCTGAGCATTTTTTCATGTATCTGTTGGCTGCCCGTATGTCTTCTGAGAAGTGTCTATTCATCTCTTCTGCCCATTTAATGGAGTTGTCTGTTTTGTTCTGTTTTTTTCCTTTTGGTACATTTGAGTTCCTTATAGATCCTGGATGTTATGTCTTTGTCAGATATACAGTTGGCTACTATTTTTACCCATTCCATGGACTGTCTCCCCACACTCTTGATGGTTACTTTTGCTTTGCAGAAGCTTTTCAGTTTGATGAGGTCCCATTTGTCTATCTTATCTTTTGTGGCATTCTCATTTAGAGAGTTGATCAGGACTTGGTTATCCATTCCAATTTCCGTGAGGGTGTTTCCTATCCTACATTTTCTTCTAGGATTCTTATAGTTTGCAATTTTACATTTAGGTCTTTAATCCATTTAGAATTGATTTTTGTGTATGCTGATAGGTAGGGACCTTGTTTCAGTCTTCTGCATGTAGTCAACCCAGTTTTCCCAGCACTATTTACAGAATAGGTTCTCCTTTCCCCATTGGTTGTTGGTGGAGACATTGTCAAAGACAACATGGTTAAGGAATTGAGATTTTGCTTCCGGAATCTCTACCCTGGTCCATTAGTCTATATGCCTGTTCTGGTACCAGTCAAGGCTGTTTTGATTATTGTAGCTTTAAAGTAGAGTTTGAAGTCTGGAAGTCTGATACCTCCTCTTTGTTTCTTTTGCAAAGTCTTGTTTTGTCTATTCATGGTATTTTACATTTCCATATGAATTTCTGTATTGTCATTTCCAGGTCTAGGAAGAATGATGTTGGGAATTTAATAGGCATTGTGCTAAATATGTAGATTGTCTTTGGTAGGATGAACATCTTGACAATGTTAATTCTTCCAATCCATGAGCATGGGATTATTTCCATTTGTTTATGTCTTCTTGGATTTCTTTGAGCAGTGGTTTGTAGTTTTCATTGTAAAGGTCTTTCACTTCTTTGATTAGGAAGATACCAAGGTATTTCATTTATTTGTGTGGCTATTCTGAATAGGATTGTGCTTTTGGGGGGTTCCTGTCTGTTTATTAGTAGTGTATAGGAATGTGACTGTCTTTTCCATGTTTATTTTATACCCTGAGACTTTGCCAAAGTCCGTTTTCTGTGCAAGGAGGTTTTTGACAGATTCGCTTGGGTTTTCAAGGTATAGGATCATGTTATCTGCAAAGAGGGATAACTTCCCTTCCTCTTTTCCTATTTGGATACCATAAATTCCCTTCTCTTGTCTAATTTTTTTAGCTAGGATTTCCAATATAATGTTGAACAGGAAAGGTAAAAGTGGGCAGCTTGTCTTGTTCGGGTTTTCAAAGGAAATACTTCCAATTTATGTCTGTTCAGCAGTATGTTGGCTGTGGATTTATCATGGACTCTTACTATTTTGACATATGTGCCAACTGTGCCTAGGTGTTCAAGAGTTTTTATCAAGAAAGGATGCTGGATTTTCTCAAAAGCTTTTTCTGTATCTAATGATATAATTATATGATTCTTGTTTTTACATCTGTTGATGTATTTAATTATGTTTATGGTCTTGTGAACATTGAACCAGCCCTACATTCTGGGGATAAAGCCTACTTGGTCATGGTGGATGATTTTTGAGATACATTGTTGGATCCAGTTTACTAGAATCTTGTTAAGAATATTTGCATTTATGTTCATCAAGGATATTGACCTGTAGTTTTCTTTCTTTGTTGGATCTTTACCTGTTTTGAGTATCAGTGTGATGTAGCTTCATAAAATGATTTGGGGAGAGTTCCATCTTTCTAGATTGCCTGGAATATTTTAAATGGGATTGATATCAACTCCTCCTTGTATGTTTTGTAAAATTCTGCTGGAAAACCATCTAGTCCAGGACTTTTTTTGTGGGTAGTTTTCTTATGACAAAGTCAGTTTTCTGGGTTGTTATTGGTCTATGTAGGACCCCAATTTCCTCTTGTTTCAACCTTGGGAGGTTGTGCACTGTCAGAAAGACCTTGTTTCACTTTGGTTTTTGAATTTGTTTCCATAAAAGTGTACATAGTAATCGCTAATAATCTTTTGTATTTCTTTGGGGTCAGTTGTGACTTCATTTTTTTCAATTCTGATTATGTTTATTTGGGCTTTTGCTCTCATTTTCTTGGTCTTGCTAAGGGTCCATGTTCTTTTAAAGAACCAACTTTTGGTTTTGTTGATTCTTTGTGCTATATATTTTTTTCTTCTATGTCCCAAATTTGGGCTTTAATTTTGTGATCTGAATTCTTCTGCTGAAGTTAGAGTTTTGGTGGTCTTATTTTTCCAACTCCCTTAGGTGACTTGTTAGACTGTCAACTTGTATCTTACCATTTTTTTCATATATGTTTGTAAAGATATCAATTCCCCTCTATGTACTGATTTCATGGCATCCCAGAGGTTTTGGTAAGATGTTTCTTCATTGTCATTTGTTTCCAGGAAACTTCTTTGATTCAGTGTTGATCTAGGAGTTGTTCAACATCATACTGTTTAGTGTCCATGTCTTTGTGGGTTTTGGGGAAACTTGTTGGTGTTAATATTTACTTTTATTCCACTGTGGTCTGAGAAGGTACATGACAGTATTTCAATCTTATGAAATTTGTTTATACTTGATTTATGGTTGAGGATGTGCTTGATCTTGGACTACGTTTCATGAGGTGATGAGTAGAATGTATAATCTGTGGTTGTTGGGTGGAATATTCTGTAGGTATGTATTAGGTACATTTGGTCAAGCATCAAGTTGAGATTCCGTATCTCCTTGTTGATTTTTTGCCTCAATGATCTATCTAGAGTAAATATTGGGGTATTAAAGTCTCCAGGTAAGATAGTGTGAGAGTCAATATCTTTTTTAAGTTTACTTAGTAGCTGCTTTATAAAAGTTGGTGCTCCTATATTTGGTGCATAAATGTTTAGGATGGATATCTCTTGTTGATGAATTGAATCTTTTATCATTATGCAGTGTCCTTCTGTATCTTTTAAAATTTTTGATAGTTTAAAGGTTATTTTGTCTGGTATTAAGATTGCAACTCCTTTTTTCTTTTGTGTTTCATTTGCCTGAAAATGTGTTTTCTATCCTCTAACTTTGAGTCTGTCAGTGTCTCTTCTAGTGAAATGCAGCTTCTGAAGACTGTATATTGTTGCATCATGTTTCTTTATACAATTTTGCATTCTATGTCTTTTCAGTGGTGCATTTAGTTCATTTACATTCAGGATGAGGCTCTTATAGACTTTGTTATCATTTGTTTATTTATTTGTTTGCTGGTTTTCTTTTGTTTAATAGCTGATTTATGTGTGTGTTTTCAATCTTGCAGTCATGATGCATGCTTTATTGACTTTTTGTTTTCTTGCATTCTTGGAAGGAATGTGGTTGTTCTTTTTTTCTTTCTTCTATGCTTAATACCTTCTTAAAAGTCTTTTGTAGAACTGGTCTGGAGGCAGCATATACTCTTAGGGATTGAATGTCTGGGGAAAATATTAATTCTCCATCACTGATAAAACTTAGCTTAGCTGGGTAGGAAATTCTTGGTTGGAATTGCTTATCTTTGAGTGTTTTGAAGATTGGGCTCCATTCTCTTCTAGTCTACAGTGTTTCTGTAAATAAGTCTACTGCTATTCTGGTTGATTTTCTCTGGTAGGTAGTAGGACCTTTCTGTTTTGCTTCCTTTAGGATTTTTTCTTTTATACCTACTAGGTGTTGATATTCTTATTTGATGACTTGCATAGGTTCTGTGTATTTATTGCGTTAGGATTGTCGTGTTTCTGATGAGATGTGAGAAGTTTTCTTGGATTACCACTTAGAATGTTGGTTTCAGGCTGCTCTCATTCTTCTTATCTTCTTCAGGGATGCCTATCAGTCTTAGCTTCAGTCTCTTAATATAGTTGCACAATTCCTAAAGACTTTGTTCTGTCTTTTTAAGTTTCCTTTCTATGTTTTTAACAGATTAGGTTAATTCCAGATTTTGTTCTTTAAGTTCTGAGATTCTTTCTTCTGCCTTTTAAATTCTGCTTTCCATGTTTGTCAGTTTATTATTTACTTCATTTACTGTATTCTTTATAGTTGGCATCTCACTCATTAGTTCTTTCATGCTTTTATCTTGCTTTTTTTTTTTCTTGTTTTTCTTTTCTTTGCATTCCCTGATCTCTGCATTTATAGTCAGAGACCAGTCATTCTGGATGCTCTTCATTGTTTGAGTTCTGAAGTCTGCAAACTCATGGACTATCTTCTTTCGACTTTGTGTGGTGCCTGTTGTTCTTCGGTTTTTCTTCATTTGTGGTGGGTTTTCTTTCTTCTTTACTTCCATTGCTCAGTGAAAAAGAAATCGTTTTCTGTTGGGAGCCAGACTTGGAGGTCCACATGATTGACAGGGTCCCGGTGGGCCGAAGACCCCGGGCCGCAGGGTGAGGCCGGGAAGCTGAGGCCCTTCTGTCTTCCACCTTTGTTGTTTGATACGGCTGAAGAAATTTTGTGCAGTCGTGGAAGAAGAAAATGGCATGTCTATGCGAAATACTCACACCTAACCTGAGAATATCATGGTTCATTTTCCCATTTTCCCACTATGCCGCTTGACCTTTTCTAACATATGCAAGGGTTAAACTCTGAAGCACATCAAGAATGCTTTCTTTCACTTGGTTATAAGTTACTAGATATTGCTTGAGTAAAAAATGATATAAGTATATTCACTCCTTATTTGATTTAGAATTATGCAGCTTAGTGGTCAGACATAAGGTTTTTTAGAAGCACAAGTTTATGGTAAGTTCATTATGAGCTCATTATAAGTTCTAACACTTATCTAGGAGTTATGTAGGTGATTTATAACACTGTCTTCACAGACTTTGGATAAAGATTAATCGTTAAGGTTTTTACTTAATTTTATAGTTAAATTTTAAGTAAACATTTATAGAGCGGGTTTTCACTGAATTTATAATATACTAATTAGATACTTTTATGATAATTAACTAAATACAGAAAGCAACCTTGGGGGCCTGGGAAATGTCATTAAAAGCTTCTTTTGAGTTTTCTTTAGAAATAAACACTGCAGGATAAGAGAAAAGTAATGAAGACACTTGGACAAGAAAGGCGATTATAAAAGCTTTGAAGGTCGTAAAAGCCCAAAAGAGAAGAACTGTTACATGAAGAACCGTGTACCTGGGAACTTTCTTGAAGCACTTCAAGGACTATAATTTGGGACTCTTTTGAAGAAAGTTGCTGGCAGTGCTATTTTAGACATGATAATTGTTTTATCCATGTATTAATCATAATTGGTAAATGTAATATCATACAAGTTTATATAATCAATATACATATGTATGAGGGTTGACAAAAATTATTAGGCTCTGGTTATGTTTAACAAGGTTTTTACTTTGTGTCATTAATTAAGTCTTAGTGCTATAGTTAAGTGTTTTATAGCTACTTTGAAGATTGTTTTAAGTTCATAAGTTTAAGTTCACACAATGATAAAGTTGGTGCCTCAAAGATAATAATAATTGCTCCACCACCTATCTTAAGACAAAGATGTTTTCCAGGAGGTTGCCAAGCATAAGGGAAAACAGCCAAATCACCATTATCCTAAACTTAAAAGCTCATTGGCAATTTGCAACCATAATAATTTTAGTTGTGTTAGTTTTATTTCATTATGTTTCATTCACTTTATATGTTTATCCAGAGTAAAGATTAGTGTATGTATTTTCACAGTAAGTGACTTTCATAGTTATTCTTTAAATGCTAGCCACTGTTGTTTGGTCAAGTTAATGGGCTTCATGTTCCTACTATCACTAGATACAATCTATAGTTTTGTACTAGTGATTGTAAGGCTTTTTTAATTAGACTAGTGATGTGGAACCGAAATCAAAGTAAACCTTGTATGCATGATGTTTAGTTTAAGTGAAACTCCTTTTACACTTATCTCAAGACTCATTAACTGAAAGTAGATACTGTTTTTGGCTTATTCATTTCTTCTAAAGACCGCTAGATGGTGGTAACTTTTAAAACATATGTACGTGAAGGAATTTTCTTTGTCTTGCCCCTTTTACAAATGCTATAAAAGCTTTCTGTTAACTAATAAAGGAGGTCATCTGCTCAGGAAGCAGGTGTCCGGGAATAATGTTTTCATCTTTCACCTATCCGTCTCTCCTTCAGGAGATCTCACGACCTGGCAAAGGGGCTGGACCCCTTTAGTTTTCACTTCTTTTTGCTCAATCCCTATTTTCCTTTGAATAAAGCCTCTGGACTAGTTCAATTTTTGGAGCTGGGTTGGGGCAGTGGAGCTATGCTACTCCCTTGCAGATTTGAGATTTGAATGAGGTGTTGTGTTAGGGGCTGCTAAGATTCAAAAATTATCTGGCAATCACAATGTTTGCTGATTGGTGTGTGGGCTTCCAAGCATCTACTTCCCACCACCTTATAGTATGTTGATACAGTGGGAGCATATGTATCTCCCCTGGGTACAAAATAACATGAAGGAAGGGATAGGAGTTAATAATGAGAGAATGTGGAGGGGATTACAATGGAGAGAACAAAGGAGAGAAGGAAAAAGATGCAAACCAGCAAAAAGAGAAACAAGCAAAAAAAAAGAAAGAAAAGAAAAAAGAAAGAAAAGAAAAAGAAAGAGGGAGAAAAAGCCAAACCAAAACAGTAACAAAAACAAAACAAAATGAAGAAAACAAAAACAAAGAAAGAAGAAGAAAAAACCAAAAAAGGCACATAAACAAATAAGCAAAAATCCCAAGGAAACTAACACCGATAATATGAGGAAATGTTCACACTCATATATAGCCTTATTGAACAGGAAGCAGAAGGAGAAGGGGTAACACAGAATGAAATGACCACTCCTGACAAGCTATATTAAAAAAAAAATAGAGCCACACATTCAAAAACTAAAAACAAACAAGCAAACAACAACAACAAAAAACCCAGAACAATAACAAAATAACTTATGTAATTCTTGAACACCCTCTTTCGGCAGTTTCAAGACATCAGGTTTCTCATAGGAGTGACCCAAGCACTGCTTCTCTTGGCTGGCAGCAGAGGGGAGGGGGCTTCAGAAAGGAGGAGCTTCCAACTTTTATGTCTCCCCCTCCCCTTTTCACTCCTTGTGATTTTGGAGAGGTTGGAAGGTGGCCCCTGGCTGATCCTAACATTGCCACCTGAGTCACACATCTCACAAATCACTGGGGAAAGGGTGTAGGGTCACTTAAAAACTCATCCCTACTCATCCGCTGTGAGCCTAGACTGAGTTTTTAGGTTGCAATGCAGATGCAAATGTTTCAAATCTAACCACCTGTTTACCCCATGGAGTTGGGGAAAGGCTGTGAACTGCACCCAGCTGATACCACTTTTGTTCAGGTCTCTTCCTGCGTGTTGCTCAGAAAGTTGCCCACCTGAGTCACATGTCTCGCCTATCACTGAAAAAAAGGGTGCTGGGTCACTTTAAAACTCACCACCATTTTGCTGTAATCTAGGGCTGGATTGTTTGACAAGGCTTCCCCAGCAGACTGCAAATGCTTCATCTGGTGGTGGGGCGTCTGGGTCTCCTCAGTGGAGACTGTGGTCAGGTTACTCTAGTGTTTTCTTGCAGTTTGTGTTGCTGGTGTCTGACCTGGAACGAAGGCTGCAGTGCCAGGCAGCCTTCGTTGCAGGTGATTTTCACCATGTTAATCCTTTTTTTTTTTTTTTTTTTTACTTTCCTGGTGGTGCTGGAGAGATGGCACCTGCCTGTGGGCTGAAGAGCATGCTGAGGTCAAAACAGCTGCACAGAGCCCCTTCCTATGCAGGAGATCTCAGTTGTCTCCTTTCCACGTCTCCACTCAACCACACATTCACACAACTTTTGCTGACACAAGTCTCTTCACCCATTCATGTATGCAGCAATTCATGCCATTGGACCACCTCTGTCACCATGTTTGCTCTTATCAATACCTTATCAGTTATAATACATTCCTGAAAATCCTGAATTTCTAGGAAAAAAATAAGTCAGTGAAAAGTGGTTACCTCTGTATGGTTCTATTTATGATTAATTAGATCCAGAGGTGTTAATGGCTTTCTATTTGCTAAGGCTTGAGTGTTTCAGTATCTCTGTAGCTTCCCTTCACCCATCCCACTCCTGCTAATTAAAATGTATATTCACAACGTCTGGTCCAGTGTCCTACTGGAATGCTAATTAATTTTTATATGATGTTAATATACTAAACAGAGTTATCTTTTCTAACTGTAATTGTTAAATGTATCCACTTTGCTATGTCACACCTTTTACGAACACTTCTTTTACCTTTATTTTTGATAAAATGACTTTTTATAAGGCAGACTTTTTATTCTTGAAAGAGAATCTTATCAAGGGAACACATAAGCTACATATCCAAGAAACAAGACGTGCATGGAAACAAAAGCACAGAACCGGAATCCAAGTGTTATGGTTAATTATGAATCTATTTCTACTTGTTTTTGTTTGTTTGTTTTTATCTAGCAAATAAGCATTTAAATTTTCTGCACTTCAATTTTTTAAACTATCAAATGAGATTGTTTCTTTAATTCTGATGCAGGCAAATTCTTTTTAGGATCCAAGAGATATTTGCTGGTAGACAGACATGTACTCCTTCTTTGAAACCATAGGTCTGTTTTCATTGGCTTACATTGCTCTGGTGTAAAATGTCTTCTTTGAGTAATGGATTACAGTACTAAATTATGAAGTGTTTTAAAAAAAATCTGAATTATATGGTCTCTAAATCTTTTGAGTTCAAGGACTTATAAGTTACACGAACTTTATGTTCTGAAACCCAATAACCTCATGATTAATATTTTGGAACTTTAAGTCAGTAAATATAAGATTCTCAGTGTAGTTTGATTTATTTATTTTATCAGATGATATATTCTTCTTAGTTATGGCACACACTTCAGTTGTGTTCATTTCCTTTTTGGTACAAACATAAATTAAGTTTTAAAGAAGTAATGAGTCCTGAATCCATATATGAACTGGAATTCTTCATTTAATTCAACTGCAATATATTTTTTTAATTTTTAATTCATCAATTTCTGATGAACTATGAGTATGCATAGTCTTTTTTCCCCTTAATGTATATATTTTTTTTAAAAAAAGACCCTAAACTTTAATATTTAATGTCTATCCACAATTTTTTAGATTAGAAAATATAGTTTATTTTAAAAGTAAATTGGAGAGAGAGAGAGAAAAAAAGAGGAGATTCACCTCCCCAAGGCAGGGAAGGGGGCCAAAGTCAGAAAATAGGGTAACAGCCAGAGCTCAAAGAGCACAGGGCTACACCAGAGGCTAATAAGGCAATGGCCCACAAAATGTTTTTTAAGAAGTTTCTGGGGCTCAGTAAAATGAACCTGCCCACTTCCTTGCAGGATGGTGTGCTTTTTAGAATGCTACTATTTTCTATACTCTTATTTCCCTTCAGATTGTATACATCTTTTGCCTTTTTGAAAATATTACCAGTTTGCACCACTATCATGAATACTGCCATAGGCATCATCACCTTTATAAATATTGTAACAGGTTCAACACTTCGGTTTCTAGCTTGTATTCTTTAATTGTATCAATTCCCATATATTTTAAATTATATTTTAAATATTTCTAAAAGCATTCTATTTTATTTTCTTTTATACTTCTTTTACTGTGATAAGAGTACTTAACATGAGATCTACCTTCTTAATGCATTTTTTAAGTTCACCATATCCACAAAATTGTGGGGCAGATACAACTAAATTTCTATTATTTATCTTATATAACTAAAATGTTTCCTGTCTTTTCACTCGTGAAAACTAATGTTTCACTGTGTTTTTTATTAGTTCTGTGAGTTTTCAAATATCTCAGATAAATAGTATCATGAAATATTGTCCTGTGATTGGCTTACTTCATTTAACATAATGTCATTTAATTAATCTCTACTGTCCCTTAGGGCAGGATTTTCTTAATTTTTCAGGCTAAATGTTATTCCATTGCATGTATATACCACATTCTTGTTATCAATTTACTCATGGATGGATATAGGTTGATTGTATATCTTGAATATTGTGAATAATGCTGATTATTATAACATAGGAAGACCAATATTTCTTTGATTTATTGATTTAAATTCTTTTGGACATATTGTCAAAATGATTGGTTTTGGCTCATTAGTTTAAGAGACAATCTTTGAAGATGGGAACTATTGTATTACCTGGTAGAGAAAACACTGAAATATTCACAGAAAATTTTATGGAGATTATTGTTTTTCATCTGACATAAATCGGAAAGATAAATCAATCAGGGTCTTAATATTATGCCAAAAAGTAGTCTTCATAATTGAACAGTAAATGGTTGCCATTACTTGATTTTTTTTACAACTCAGAAAAGATACTGAACTCACAAAATTTAAAATATTGCAAGCAAGACAATACTCTTTTTCTTAAACCTGTATATTATACTAAATTCTGGATTCAAAGACTGACTCCAGTAAGACAAATACATTATAAAGTCACCATCTCCTTATCTATAGAAGTAACATTATACCTGTCTTATATCATTATTCTAATAATGTAAAAATATTGCTATAAAACAACTATAAGAGTTACAGCTCCAGAGTAGGTTCTCATTAACTGGACGTAATTATCAACTTTTTTTGCTATTATTAGAAATAATGTTGTCATTCCTTAAATCATTATATGCTTTTTACATCTGGAGAAATAAAAGGTATAGGAGAATTTAAGAAAAATATATTCTATTATAACTTGCAGTGCTATAAATGTTTTGATCTCTGAACAGTTAGGCAAAAGGCAGAAAATTTAGTCAAGAAAGTTTAAATAAATTTGTCTCTTTTATCTTCAAAATTTTTTTAAGAAAATGAAAATTTACATCTCAGTAGCCAATCCTGTTTCTCCTAAAGAAGTAGCAATGAGTTCTATTAAGAAAAGCTTATAAGTTTTTCTGAAACTACAGTTCACATTAAATTTTAATTTTGTAGCTTAATATTTAGAAAAATATAATGAACTAATATAAAATAAATAATTAATGACTCTGAATTGTATAATTATGATTAAAATTTCTTAGGCAAAATCTAATGTTCTTACCATGTGAATGAATGAGATAGCAGCTACGTGGAAGTTTTCATAAACTGCAGCAGAATGATTTTGAGAAAAATATTAAATTTTGTAATTAGCATGATCCACTAGAAAATGATGATACTGACATAGAGTAAATATTAATTTTTCTACTCAGATCAACACTGTCAAAATTTGAAAAGAAAAAATATTAAGTAGAAAAGTAAGTCTGATTACATATTTACATTATAATTGTTATGAATAATGCTTTTAAAATGTATTACTTTTTGGATAATTTAATGCTGCTAAATATATATACATAGATTGTGAAAAAATCTATTGTTGAAAACTAAATCATTACATTAATTTCAAAAATGTATACTAGAATAATTTCAGTAACGGGAGAAACTAAATACATTGTTACTTAAACTATTTGATATTCATACTATGTGAATTGCAAATATTCAAATTTAATGTAAAATAAAGTTTAATCTTTTTTTGCTTAGCTTTGTCATATTTTTCTTTTTTTATTATAAAGATGTGGGGTACAATTCAGGCTTAGGTATACAAACTATTATGCAGGTGCCCTTGTTGATGAGGTATGCCCTCCCTCCCCTGGCAGTTTCCCCCAACTGCCAATCCCACCCCCTCCCCTGACAGTTTCCCACTACTACCAATCCCTTTTTTATAGTATTACAATTGTTCAAGGTCCACTTATGAATGAGAACATATGGCACTTGCTCTTTGTTTCTTTGATAGATCACTGAGTATGATTGGTTCCATTTTCATCCAAGTTGCTGTGAAGTCCATATGTTTGTCTTTCTTTATGGCTGCATAATATTCTATTGTGTATATGTACCACAATTTTTTTATCCAGTCCAGCTTCGATGAGCAACATGGTTGGTTCCATGTTTTTGCTACTGTGAATAGAGCTGCAACAAACATATATGTGCAGGTATTTTTTTTGTAGAATGATTTGATTCAATGCAATACCCATTAAGTTACCAGCATCATTCTTCTCAGACCTGGAAATGACAATACAGACATTCATAAGGAAAGTTTAATCTTAAAGTTTAATTAAAGTTTCCTAGTTTATAAAAATCTATCTTAGAGTGATATAAATTATATTATAAGGCCTATTCTAATTGTCCCTGTATGACTAAGTTTTTAACTTATGTGCTTTCATCAGTAGCATTGCAAACTTTTCACATTTAAAATACATTAAAAGTCTCCAGAGGAAATATTTATGCTGCAATTTTAATAAAACAAATGACTATAGTTTTGCAATGTCAGTTACTGAAAGTAGGTTATACATATTTGGAAAATTTAACTTTATATATTACAATGATGAGTTCATTAATCTTGATTTTCTAGAATAATTTGATATTTCAGAAAGATGAAGTGAATGAATTGCTTCTTCTTTTCCAGATATTTAGTAGTTGTCTCTTAATTGTGTCTTTCAACACTGATGAAAGTGTCACATTGTATGTTCCTGAGATCATGATATCAAAATAACTTAGTATCTTCATACATTATACTTACATCCTAGTAAAAATTTTGGGTAATATCTGAAGTTCAATGGAAAATACATTGGATATAGTATTCCAACAATATATTTTAACCAATAACAATGATAATAAATATAGACAGAAAACAGACTATTTTTCAACTCAGGTTTAATTTCTTTATTTTTATTTAAAAGATGTGGGGTACAATTCAGAATTAAGTAGATAAGTGGTCATCTTACAGGCAAAGCTTGGGATTCCCTTTGGTTCCCACTTCACCTGGTTTGAAATGAGGTACACTTATTGATATTATGTGCCCCTCTTCCCTCCCCTGGCAGTGTGCTGCTACTGCAAATTCCTTTCTTGTAGAATTAGGATAAATGTTCAGGGTCCACATATGCGTGAGAACATGTAGCACTTAGTTCTTTGTTTCTGTGATAGATCACGGAGTATGGTAGACTCTAAATCGATTCAAGTTGCTACAAAGTTCATACTTATTTCCTTCTTTATGGTTGTGTAATATTCCATCATGTATATGGACCACAGGTTTTTTAATCCAGTTCACTTTTGCTTGGTAACATGGATGATTTCATGTTTTTGTTATTGTGAATATTCAGGGTATATTCCCGGTAGGGTGTTTGCGGGGTCATATGGAAGGTTGATATTTAGAGCTTTTAGGAATTGCCACACTGTTTTCCACAGAGGTTGCACTAGTTTGCACGCCCATCAGCAGTGTAGAAGTGTTCCCTTTTCACCACACCCTCTCCAGCAACTGTTATTTTTTGTTATTGATAATGGCCATTCTCACTGGAGTTAGGTGGTATCTCAGTGTGGTTTTGATTTGTATCTCCTTGATGATTAGTGAGGTTGAACATTTCTTCATGTGTCTGTTGGCTGATGAGATGTCTTCCTTTGAGAAGTATCTGCTCATATCTTTTGACCACTTTATAATGGGGTTGTTTGTTTTTTTCTTTTTAGCACATTTGAGTTTCTTGTAGATCCAAGATGTTAGGCCTTTGTCAGACCTGGAGTTGGCAAATACTTTTCCCCAGTCTGTGGGCTGTCTCCCAGCTTTCTTAATCGTTTCTTTGGCTTTGCAGAAGCTTGTCAGTTTAATGAGGTCCCACTTTTCTATCTTATCTCTTATGGCCTGTGCATTTCGGGTTTTGTTCAGAAATTGGATGTCAGTTCCAATTTCCATAAGGGTGTGTCCTGCATTTTCTAAGGTTCTTATGGTTTGATAATTTACATTTAGGTCTCTGATCCATTTAGTGTTAATTATTGTGTATGGGGATGGATAGGGATCTTGCTTGAGTCTTCTGCATGTGGTCAGCCAGATTTCTCAACACCATTTATTGAACAGGTTCTCCTCTCCCCAGTGGGAGATGGTGGAGGTTTTGTCAAAGATGAGTTGGTTGAGAAATTGAGGTTTTGCTTCTGGAATCTCAGTTCTATT
>NW_007255873.1:216321-255084 GCF_000164805.1 Carlito syrichta | reverse complement strand
TTTTTGTGGCTATTGTGAATGGGATTGTGTTTTTTATTTGGGTTTCTGTTTGTTTATTATAGGTGTAAAGAAGTGTGATTGTCTTTTGCACATTTATTTTATATCCTGAGACTTTGCCAAAGTCCTTTATCAGTGCAAGGAGGCTTTTGACAGATTCTCTTGGGTTTTCAAGGTACACAATCATGTCATCTGCAAAGAGAGATAACTTGATTTCCTCTTTTCCTATTTGGATACCCCTGATTGCCTTCTCTTCTCTGATTGCTCTAGTCAGGACTTCCAATACTATATTGAAAAGGAGGGGTGAGAGTGGGCATCCTTGTCTTGTTCCAATTTTCAGGGGAAATGGTTTCAATTTTTGTCCGTTTAGGAGTATGCTGACTGTGGGTTTCTCATAGATGGCTTTTACTATTTTGAAGTATGTTCCATGTATGCCTAGGTGTTCTAGGGTTCTTATCAGGAAGGGGTGCTGGATTTTCTCAAAAGCTTTTTCTGCATCTAATGATATAATCATGTGGTTTTTGTTCTGATGTCTGTTGATGTATTTAATGACATTTATTGTCTTACGAATGTTGAACCATTCTTGCGTCCCAGAGATGAAACCTACTTGGTCATGATTTTTGACATGTGTTGTTGAATCTGGTTTGCTAGGACATTGTTGAGAATTTTGGCATCTATGTTCATCAAAGATATTGACCTGTAGTTCTCTTTCTTTGTTGGGTCTTTACCTGGCTTGGGTATCAATGTGATGTTAGCTTCATAAAATGATTTAGGGAGTGTTCCATCTTTCTCAATTGCCTGGAATACTTTCAGTAGGATTGGTATCAGCTCCTCCTTAAATGTTTTATAGAATTCTGCTGGAAAGTCATCTGGTCCCAGGTTTTTTTTTTTCGTAGATAGTTTTCTTATTACATAATCAATTTCCTTAATTGTTATTGGTCTCTTTAGGGTCTCAATTTCTTCTTGTTTCGATCTCGGTAGGTTGTGTGATATCAGAAAGTCTTCCATTTCCTTAAGGTTTTCCAGTTTGTTTCCATACAAGTGTACATAGTCGTCTCTAATGATCTTTTGTATTTCTTCCTGGTCAGATGTGACTTTATCTTTTATGTTTCTGATTGTATTTATTTGGGTGTTTTCTCTTTTATTCTTGGTCAGTCTAGCTAAGTGACCATGAATCTTGTTTATCCTTATCTTGTTTATCCTTTCAAAGAACCAGCTTTTTGTTTCATTGATTTTTTGTATTATCTTTTTGTCCTCTGTGTCCCAGATTTGGACTTTTATTTTGGTGATCTGGATTCTTCTGCTGCAGTTCAGGTTTTGGTGGTCTTGCTTTTCCAACTTCCTAAGGTGACTTGTTAGGCTGTTGATTTGTGATCCTTCCAATTTCTTCATGTGCAGTTGTAGGGATATAAATTCCCCTCTTACTACAGCTTTCATGGCATCCCAGAGATTTTGGTAAGATGTCTCTTCATTTTCATTTGTTTCCAGGTAACTTTTAATCTCTGTTTTGATTTCATTGATGACCCAGGAGTTGTTTACCATCATGCTGTTTAGTGTTCATGTCTTTGTGGGTTTGGGGGAATCTTTTTGGTGTTGATGTTTATTTTTATTCCACTGTGGTCTGAGAAGGTGAATAACAAAATTTCGATCTTTTGAATGTGTTTATGCTTGATTTATAGCCAAGTATGTGGTCGATCTTAGAGTACGTTCCAGGTGCTGAGTAGAATGTATATTCTGTGGTCGTTGGGTGGAGTGTTCTGTAGGTATCAATTAAGTCCATTTGGTCAAGAGTCACATTGAGGTTCCCGATCTCATTGCTGATTTTTTGTCCTGATGATCTGTCTAGGGTTGTGAGTGGGGTATTAAAGTCCCCAGTTATGATGGTGTTAGAGTCATTATCTTTCTTTAGTTTTCCTAGATGCTTGTTTATGAAAATTGGTGCTCCTATGTTGAGTGCATATATGTTTAGGATAGATATTTCTTATTAATGAAGTGAACCTTTTATCATTATGTCGTGGCCTTCTGTATCCTTTTCAATTTTTGATAACTTAAATGGTATTTTGCCTGAAATTAGGATCCTGACTCCTCTTTCTTCTGTGTTCCATTTGCCTGAAAATTTGTTTCCCATCCTCTTACTTTGAGTCTGTGCGTATCCTTTCTAGTGAGATGGGTCTCTTGAAGGCAGTATATTGTGGCCTGATGATATTTTATCCATTTTGCCATTCTATGTCTTTTCAGTGGTGCATTTAGTCCGCTCACATTCAGGCTAATTATTGAAATGTGAGAGTTGGTCCCTATCATAAATTTCTTATAGAGTTGTTGTTGTTCCTCTTTGTTGTCTTTCTTTTGGTTTGGGGGTTGGTACATGTGTATTTTATTCTTTTTCTTTGTACTCTTATGAGCACATTGTTCTTTTTTCCTTTTCTTCTGTGTTTAGTACTTTCTTAAGTGTTTCATGTAGAGGTGGTCTGGTGGCAGCGTAAGTTCTTAGGGATTGGATATCTGGGAAATATTTTAATTCCCCTTTGCTGATGAAACCTAACTTGGCTGGGGAGTTATTCTTGGTTGAAATTGTTCATCTTTTAGGACTTTGAAGATAGGGCTCCAACCTCTTCTAGCCTGCAGGGTTTCTGTAGATAAATCTGTTGCTATTCTAATTGGTCGCCCATGGTAAGTGATTTGGCCATTTTCACTTGCTGCCTTTAGGATTTTTTTATTTTATACCTACTTTGTTTAGGCGAATTATTATGTGTCTGGGAATTGGTCTTCTCATTTATTGTCTCACAGGGGTTCTCTGAATCTCTTGTTTGTGAATTTTCACGTCACTGATAAGATGCGGGAAGTTTTCTTCAATAATCTCATGGAACGTTTGTTCCAAGGTGGCTTCTGTTTCTCTTTCTGTTTCAGGGAGGCCAATTACTCTTAGGTTCTTTCTCTTGAAGCAATTGCTCATCTCTTGAAGGTTTTGTTCTGTCTTTTAAATCTTGTTTTCTGTGTTTTTAACAGTTTCGGTTAGTTCTATATTTTGGTCCTCAAGTTCTGAGATTCTTTCTTCTGCTTGGCTAATTCTGCTTTCCAATCTTATCAGTTTCTTATTTACTTCATTCACAGTATTCTTTATTACTGTTATCTCAGTTATCAACTCCTTCCTAGGTTCTTCTTGTCTCACCTCAATTGTTTTTAATCTCTCCATTAATGTCTTGATATCTCGGTTTGTAGTTTGAGACCAGTCATTCTGGGAGCTCTTCATTGTTTGCATTCCGAAGTCAGTTTTGTCATTGTCTGCCCTCCCAGGGGTCTGGGAGAGATCCATATTCTTCTTTTGGTTTTTCATTTGTGTAGATTTTTCTCTCTCTCTCCCCCCCTTTCCCTCCCCTTCTTTAATTCTGTTTTCAGGGAAGGTGGGGCTGCTTTTGCTTTGCTTGTGCAATCTCCTGTTCTTCCTTATGAGGGTCCTCTGGCTTTGTTCACTTTTGAGTCTGGAGTGTGGGCTGTGGGCTGTATTTTTTGCTGTTTGAGGTTTAATTGAGGGGGAAGCTGTGATTCAGAATCTATCTGCTGATTCCATTATCCACCAACAGGTGTATGGGCACACTGGAACCTATTTCCCACTGCCTTACAATCTATCTGTGCAGTGGGACATAGGTTTGGTCCCTGGAACAAAAGGAAATACAAAAGAGGAAAATAATGGAAGAAGGGAGGGTCAATAGGAAGTTAGAAAGAGAGAAGAGTGAGAGGGAAAACAGACATACATACCAACTAACAGGTGAAAAAGAGACACAAGGTCAGAGAGAAGTGAAAAATCACAGAAGGAAAATCTCCTAAAGAATACTGGTAGCAGTAGGGCTCAGTGACTCAGCCTGTAATCCCGTGCCTTTGGGAGGCTGAGGTGAGTGGATTGCCTGAGCCCGCGGGTTCGAGACCCGCCTGGGCAACTTGGCAAGACCTCATCTCTACAATAAATCAAAAAAATTAGCTGGGCGTGGTTGTGCGCGCCTGTAGTTCCAGCTACTTGGAAGGCGGAGGCAGAAGGATCGCCGGAGCCCAGCGGGTCGAGGCTGCGGTGGCTGGGAGCGGCCACTGCACTCCAGTCTGGGTGACAGAGTGAGACTCTAACTCAAAAAAAAAAAAAAGAATACTGGTAGCTACACAGAGACAGACCAGTAAAATCATGCCTTTTGATGCATTTTCCGCAATACCAACAGGTAGTCTAAGTCAAAAAGCAAACAAAAGTGAGCAAAACAAACAGTCAAAATGATAAAGTCAAAAGTCAAAATGAAAAATCAGACTAGCTCTGGAATCTTTCCTGAGTGTCTAAAGTCTATTCAGCTCTGATCCCCAGGCTCTCCCCTTTGCTTTCATTGTAGGCAGGTAGATTTACTCGCAGCTTGAGTTTGTTCTTTTAACCTGCTGCCTGAGAGGTCTGCAACGCTGAGTTCCCTGCATCTGTTTCAGTGTAGGGGAGGAGATTTGTCTCCTGTTTAGCGACGTTACCTTAGAAACTGAGGTGGAGGCTGCTCGTAGGTGGATGGGGCAACGCAAATCTCTGCCTGGAAAATGGCCGAGGTGGGCAGCTCCTCTTTCATGGATCCTTTCTCTCCACTCGTCTGGGTCCCTGGGCGATACACTATTATGGGCTGTGATGGTGTGTGAGGCACAGGGTATCAGCTGGACAGCTGGGCGCTGGATCTGGTGTGCCACCAGCAACCTAGGGTGGAGGAGGAAGCTAGGAGTTCCCACTTCTGGAGTTGAGAGCGGCTGATCAGTACCTTAAGATATGCTGTTCCCTTACACAAGCATGGAGTCGTACACTGGGTGCCTCAGCGAGGGTGGGACCAGAGCTCCAAAGGGCAGGTGGTGAGCGGTGAAAGTGGCTTTGGGCCCCTCACAGGGTACTTCAGCCAGAAATGGAGCTGGTATCTCTGAGGGGCTGGCACCTAGAGCCTCACTGGGTGACAGCGACTTGAAATAGGACTGGGCTGGGGCCAAGAACCCAGGGCGGTGAGTTGGAACTCTGAGGAGCTAGCACCAGGCAGCTGGGCTGGGAACCCAGTCAGGGTGGGAGCTGGCCAGGTGAATCAGTGTAACCAGCAAGAAAACCCAGATCTCCACAAGGCTGTATCCAAGGGCCTCCACAGGCAGTAGCTTGGTACTAGGTGAGATGATGTAGCCGGGGAGGGAGCTGAGATTCCCATGCAGCTGGGTGAGGGCCACGTATAGTGGAGCAGCAGCAGCTGGGAGCCACAATATCTGGCCTTGCATGGGACTGAGGGTCTCTGGGCCTTGGCCCGGTGTGGCTGGTGGTGGGCAAGGGGTGGGGGAAGAAAAGTAAGAGTCTTTTTGAAAACTTATGTTTGGCAAATCTCACAATTCCACCTATGCCATCGCCATCTTACCTGCCAATGTTTTAATAGGGCTATTTTTCCCCCTTTTGGGATGTTTGAGTTCCTCATATATCCTGGATGCTAGATCATTGCTAGATATACAGTTGGCAAATATTTTTTTCCTATTCTGTGGGCTGTCTTCTTACTTTCTTGATGGCTTATTTTGTTTTGCAGAAGTTTTTCAGTTTGATGAGGTCCCACCTGTCTCTTATCTTATCTCTTCTTGTCTCTTATCTTATCTCTTATAGCTGGGCATTTGTGGTTTTGACCAGGAGTTTTGATCAGGAATTGGTTGCCTATTCCAATTACCATAAAAGGGTCTCCTGTGTTTTCTAAGATTCTTATAGTTTGACTTTTTACATTTAGGTCTTTGATCCATTTAGAGTTGATTTTTATATATGGTTATAGGTAGGGGTCCTGTTTCAGTCTTTAGCATGTTGTCAGTCAGATTTCCTAGCACCATTTACAGAATAGGTTCTCTTTTCCCCAGTGGTTGTTGGTGGAGTCTTTGTCAAAGATGAGTTGATTGAGAAATTGAGGTTTTTCTTTGGGAATATTTATCCTGTTCTATAGGTTTATATGCCTGCTCTTGTACCAGGACCAGGCTGCTTTGATTATTGTAGAGTTACAATAAAGTTTAAAGTCTGGACATAGGATATCTCCACTTCACTTCTTTTGCTAAGAAATGTTTTGGCTATTCATGGTCTTTTATGTCTCCATATAAGTTTCTATATTGTTGTTTCCAGGTCTGATAAGAATGAGGTTGGTACTTATGTGGGTATTGCATTGAATCTGTAGATTGCATTTGGTAGGATGGATATCTTAATAATGTTTATTCTTCCAACCCATGGGTATGAAATATTTTTCTATTTGTTTGTATTTTCCTTGATTTCTTTGAGAAGTGTTTTGTAGTTTTTGTTGTAAAGGTCTTTTACTTCTCTGGTTAGGAAGTTGCCTAGGTAATTCATTTTGTTGTTGTTGTTGTTTCTATAGTGAATGTAAATTTGCTTTTATTTGTTTCTCTTCCTGTTTGTTGTTGGTACATAAGATTGCTACTGTTTTTTGCAGGTTGATTCTGTATCCTGATACTTTGTCAAAGTACTTTGCCAGTGCAAGAAGGTTGTCAATAAATTCTCTTGGGTTTTCAAGGTATAGGATTGAGACAGGAGATAGCTTAGAGAAAGGCTAGGCAGACAGACAGGCAAATCCTCTGGTAAAAATGTAGTGAACTCCTGGAAAACCTCTCAGGCTCAGCATTGGTAAACAAGCTCCATGTGAGCCTCTCAAGCTAAAACTTAAGTACTCACAGCTGGGATCAAAAAGCAACCCATCAGCTTGCCATTAAGTCCCTACTTTAATACTGACCAATCAGAACAGGTACAGCTCACAGCTGGTGCTAACCAATCAGCTTGGACTTAGGGCTATATAAGCCCCAGGTTTTTGGCCCCAGACATGCAGCCCCTTTGGGCCCTCTCCCACTGTGTGAGCTTTTCTGTCTTCAATAAATCCTGCTTTCTCACTTTCTGGCTGTCCATGTCCTTCATTCTTCCTGGACATGAGACAAGAACCTTGATCCTGAAGAGCTGCAACCTGAAGAGCTGCAGATCTCCAGAAGATAGTCAGAGTTGAAAAGCTCTGCACCCCAGAGGCTGCCTTGCCAGCTGACAGAGTCAACTGAACCAGGAGAGCTGACAGAGGAAGGCAAGACTCTGAAGGTGAGACACCCAGGGGGCTAGGCTTGCCAGCAACACTCTCAGTGTTTGGCTTGCCAGCCCATTAGAGCCAACACACTGGGGGCTGGGCTTGCCAGCTCCCCTTAATTGCAACACTCAGGCCTTCATTTGCCAGCCCATTGGAGCTGACACTTCTGGGGCTAGGCTTACCAGCCCCTCCACGACCCTTTCTGGGTCTTGGCTGGCCAACCCATTGAGCTGATACCCTCGAATCCCAGGTTGACCTGAAAAATCACATCAGGATCATATCAGCAAATTTAGGATAACTTAACTTCCTTTTTTCCTATCTGGATACCCCTGATTTCCTTCTTGTGTCTGATTGCTTTAGCTAGGACTTCTACCACTATGTTGAACAAGATGGGTGAAAGTGGGCAGCCTTGCCTTGTTCCAGTTTTTAGATGAAATGCTTCTGATTTCTGACTGTTTATTAATATGTTGGCTGTGGATTTATTGTAGATGGCTCTTACTATGTAGAGATATGTTCCCTTTATGCCTAGGTGTTCAAGGGTGTTTATCAAAAAGGGATGCTGGATTTTATTAAAAAGATTTTTATGTCCAATTATATAATCCCATGGTTCTGTTTTTACATCTGTTGACGTATTTAATTACATTTATGGTCTTGTGGATGTTGAATCAGCCCTATATCCTGAAGGTGAAGCTTCCTTGGTCATGGTGGATAATTTTTGATATGTGTTATTGAATCTGATTTGCTAGAATCTTGTTGAGAATTTTTGCATCCATGTTAATCAGGAATATTGGCCTGTAGTTCTCTTTCTTTGTTGGATCTTTACCCAGATTGGGTATCAATGTGATATTAGCTTCATAAAATGATTTTGGGAGAGTTTTGTCTATTTCAATTGCCTGAATATTTTCAATAGGATTGGTATCGACTCCTCCTTTTATTTTTTATAGAATTTCACTGAAAATCTGTCTGGTCCAGGGCTCTATTTTTTTTTTTTTTTTTAGGTAGTTTTCTTAAAGTGGAGTCAATTTTCTGGGTTGTTATTGATCTATTTAGGGTCTAAATTTCTTCTCGTTTCAAACTTGGGAGGTTCTGTGACAGAAAATTTTCCATTTCATTTAAGTTTTCAAGTTTGTTTCCATACAGGTGTACATAGTAAACTCTTAAACTCTAATAATCTTTTGTATGTCTTCAGGGTCAGTTGTGACTTAATCTTTTGCACTTCTGATTGTGTTTTTTGGGCTTTTTCTCTATTTTTCCTGGTCAGTCTTGCTTGGGATCTATCAATCTTGTTTATCCTTTCAAAGAACCAGTTTTTGTTCCTTTTTTTTTCCCTATGATATGTTTGCCTTCTATGGAATACACCTCAGGTTCAATTTCTTTCTACTGTGTTGTCTCAAGGTGAATATTACATAATAAATGTCCTTTTAAGTTTCTTCTCATTTATTGAGGACAGATTTCATTATTGGAAACTAACGACATAAATTTAGGGTAATCACAGATTATAAAATATATACTGTGTCAGATATTCAATAAATAGAAATTAATTTTTACATGTATTTGACTAATGATTATTTCCATATACTTTGACTATAATATAAGTTATTGGGTTTTTTTGTTTTGTTTTTACCCAAGGTGAATGTTTGGAAGAATTTTAAGCATCTCTTTTTCTCCCCCCTTTGTTCCCTTCTGTCACCATTTTCACCTTAATCCCTGGCTTCTAACCTCTAACTGACTTCCTTGTTCCACTGGAAGTAGACTCCTAGACTAGACACTGATCCCTGTATCCATTACTCCTATAAAAACTATTAAGGGGACATGTTATAGTATCTATGAATCTGATTCTCATAAAGAGCGTTTTAACCCTTTTCAGGATGTTTTGATTTTAAAACAACTTTGGTAACATTTATGCTTTAGTTAACTGAAACATGCTACTTCTGTTCTATAAATAATTTGAATAGAAAAATAGGAGTTTTTGTTGTTTGTTTGTTTTTTGAGGTGGAGTCTCACTCTTTCACCCAGACTGGAGAGCTGGAGGGCAGTGGCACTCTTCTGGCTATTGCAGCCACCACCTCCTGGGCTCAGAAGATCGTTCGGCCTCAGCCTTCCAAGTAGCTGGAACTACAGGCACATGCCACCATGCCCACCTAATTTTTTGATTTATTGTAGAGATGAGGTCTTGTCAAGTTGCCCAGGTTGTTCTCAAACCTGCGGGCTCAGGCAATCCTCTCACTTCAGCCTCCCAAAGCACTGGGATTATAGGCTTGAGACACTGTGCCCAGCTAGGCTTTATATATTTTTAGAGAAATATAGTAAATTAGATATTTATATCATATGTGTATATATTACAACAATAGGTATCTAGATATTTGTAGATATCAAATTGTATATTAGAATTAGAATTTGAATTTCAATAGTGGAAGTAACTACTAAATGCATTTCAGTTATTTTAAACTATTGAATATTTATGCTTACTATGTAAATTGCAAGTGTTCAACTTTAAGGTAAGAGAGTTAACTGAAAATTTAATTAAAGCTCACCTATTTATAAAAACTTCTCTTGGAGTGATATAATTTATATCACAGGGCCTATTCTAATTTTTCAATATGGCTCCATTTTAATTTTATGTGCCTTTATTAGTAGCACAGCATACTTTTAACATTTAAAATTTAACATTTAAAGCCTCATAAAATTCGCTTAAAAGTATTATCTTTATTTCTTGAAGATATCTCTGGATAGATATTTATAATGATAGATTGATACATATATAGAAGAAAGTTAAGAGTAATTTTCTGAGATTATACAACATTATCTGTTTGACTCTAAAGACTAGTTTTGTTTTGTTTTGTTTTTCTTTTCCCCTGAATTTCTTCCTTCTTTGGGGTTAGTTGTGATTTGATCTTTTACATTTCTGATTGTGTTTATTTGGGCATTCTTCATAAGGTGATTGAATCTTTCAATTTAAAGGAATGATAACTAATTTGTGGGATTTCTAAAAATATGCACTTATAAATTATAAGAATATTATGGGTTATAATGACCTAGATTATAGCATGTTCTATCAATGTTAGAGTATCTTCTAGAAGCATTAAATGACACATGTTTGAATATGGTAGATTTTTTTCATGAACTACACAAATTAGTCACTGTCAATTTAATTTTCTTTTTTTTTGTTCTCCCAGAAAAGTTTTCTGGGAGTAAAACATGGAAACATGGCCCCAGGATCCTTTCTGTATCTCACATTGTAAAGTCATTATTTTTTCATAAGCTCTTTGCACAATTACTTACAGCATTTCTTCCAAATATTTGCAAATAATTTCAAATGTAATTTTTAAATAAAAATATTCATCTGAAATTATTTCTTTTTAAACTTTTTTATTTTAAAATTGTGGGGTACAGTTAAGGGTAGGTATACAAATATGCATCGTTCAGTCACCCTTGTTGATAAGGGGTGAAATTATTTCTTAAAGTAATACACTAGTGAATATTACTTTTGTATATATCATGAAAATGTAATGTGTCTTATAATAAAATAAAATAATAAATGTCATATATAATATAAATTGTATAAATAAATAATATAAATGTATAGCTATTTTAAATATTAAATTTCCATGGAAATGCAATGTTTTTAGTCTCCCTTAAGTACTGACATAAAGTATTCTTTTTCTTTTTTTATAGATAGAAATTTCCCATTTTATAATAGTTTTTTGATTCAAGGATTTTGTAGTAGTGCATTTTTTTCAAATATATTTAGGGTTTTCACCACATAAATATTGCTTATTTCTAATTTGATTGGTGTTTTTAGACAGTCTATTTTTCCATAACTCTTATTTGCAAAAATCACTGACTATTTTTTGACTGAGTGCATGTCCATGCATAGTTTTATGAATGTTGTGTGGATATGTGACAATGTTTATGTCTTTTATTTATAGAATGTACAGTTTAAAGTATATATATAATAGATGACATATAAGCATTTGAAAGGATGCTATGTATCATGTGTCATCAGGGAAGTATAAATTAAAGCAACTGTGAGATACCACTACAAACCTGTTAGAATTACAAAATCCCAAACACTGACAACACCTAATGCTGACAAAGATGTGGAAAAACCAATATCATGTAGTTGACAAAGACTATATTATTGGGTAACATACTGACGTGGAGATATTACTCTGACCATCTGTCAGGCAGTCATTGATTAAAGAAAGTTGAGGTGTCTAATCAAGGTGACCATTCAAGAAACCACAAAAGTAAGTTGAAAAAGGACTTTGTTCAAATATAATTGTTCTATATATTGCTTGGTCTCTATATGTTTTAGTTTCTATATTTTTTTAGTTTCTTTAGATATAGCATAACTGTTTAGCACCTAATTAAAAAAGTACTATATCCTACGTTTTTCCTTAACTTTTCTTCACAAAACTCTTGAGTGAGTGTCTTAATCTCTCACACCACAAGTGAGGCATGAGGTCATAGCAGCAAGACAGAGATAAAATACATATTATTGAATAGGTAGATAAAAGCCAGAAAATCATCTAGACATGATCTTTTAGAAAATCTTTTAGAAGATGACTCTGCTGCAAGAATAGTTGGGTTCTGAGTGAGGAGAGTTAAGTTGAAAGAGAAATGAGAGTCAGGAATTAACGTTTTTGTGTGACTGCAAGAACCATTTTTTAAAAAGCATACCCTTAATGATAGAGTTGTTATTCTAAGAGAAAAAAGGATATAATAGGTTGGGAAACAAAACACATATTTGTGTTATTATATAACCTTTATTATTGAAAATATGATACTAATTCCACAAGCCAAACTTAAAATACAATCTTCTTACTTTGAATTCACACATAGTAGTCAGTAGTAATATGCCAATTTTATTCAGAGATTTGTGCATCCTCCAAAATTTACCCCTAAATCATGTAACACAAATGTCACAGAGAAGAAAATAGTAACATATATTATACTTAAAAGGGTCCTTAATACAACTTGTAATTAAAATGAAATCACCCATACACATATTCTTAAGCTTATCCTTGAGTGTTCCTAATAATGATGGCATTCTTTCTGCATGTGGAACTGAAAAAGGATACATTTTTCCTATGAAGGTGACATGGTTTTGATTTATGCATATTTTCATTTTCTAATCAACAAAATATATTGACTTTTTTCTAAATATATAATTTTTTTCTCTAATCTTAGCATCCTGAACTTATTTAAATTTCTCTAGTTGACATTCTTTGATCAGACCAGAACAAAATCATGAATCAGATAAGTTTATCATCAATACTTCCCTTCACCCATTTAGAACTTCTTCAAACTCAAATACTTCATTCTTAGATGTTCACTTTTCTCATATACTTATGGCACCTTTCTATGTCAATGAAAAGAAAATGGAATGAAATGAAGTGGAATGGAATAGAAGGGATGGAATAAAACAGAACAGATTAATAGAGTAATTCTAACTGCTTGTGATTTAAAACATCCCTCTTTGTATTAAAATAATAAATATGAACTATTTTTTAAGCATGAATTGGGACATAATGAGTTAAAATCTCTATCATATTAAATGGATTATAGCATGACTGGGTATCAGATTCATGAGAAATCTATTGTTATAATCTGAAAAATAGGAAATTTACTTTATGTGCATCATTGTACTCAATAAGTGCACTTTAACTGTAAAATAAAATCTTATTAAAGATTTAAGCCTGTAAACTAATAATGTAATAATGTAATTTCTTTTTCAATAAGTACTTTGGGCTCTCTCTCTTTTCTCTCTCTCTCTCTCCCCCCTTCTCTCTCTCTCTCTCTCTCTCTCTCTCTCTCTCTCTCTCCCCCTCTTCCTTCCCCTCTCATTGCCCACTCTCCAACTTTTCATAAATTATGGAGGCTACAGTGTTAGTCCCTGGTAGGGAAAACAGATACAATGACAAGTAATTACATTTGTTATGAAAATTGCCATAAAAGTAATCAAACAAGGTGTGACAATATATCCTGAGAAAATGGGAAAGTAATATTTGAGTTGGGTCCTTCAGGACTATAAGGGTGGTTTGTAGTTATTATAATAGAGATAAATAAAAACACTCAAAATATTTGTAACAAAATCTTGTGCTTGAAAGAATAGGAGAAACTCAGTACAACTTAATAATAGAAAACATGAACCATGGAAGCAATGAAAAATCAAATTAGAATGAGCTTTCAGAGACCTTTTGGCTCTGCAAAGGAATCACTTTATCCTTCAGTCATTAGCAAGTATATTATAAAGTATAAAAACTGATAAAGTTATGATTACTAGAATTATGGTCTACAGGGATTTAATTTTACAATTAAAATAGACGAATGAACAGAGATCATTAAGAGTATATTAATATATTCTTGACATGAGATAGTGACAAACTGATGAGTCAATGGCAGTAGGAATTTAGAGAATCAGGAAATACTAAAGAGAAAATTTGGACTGAAGATGGTAGACTTTGCTGTTCTCATTCTATTAGATCAGTGTGTTGATAGTTACTAACAAATAGATACATTTAAAAAGTATAGCTCACTGAATTATTACTAGTATTTGTTCTTTAAAATAGCAAATATTTTATAAAATCTAAATGAATTCTATGTATCTCTGTTGCATATATCTCAAATATTGTATCATCTAATATAACAACCCTTGAAAGCAGGCCTTATTACCCTCATTTGGTAGATTATCAAACTAGAAGTAGAACATTTTTAAGTTGTCCAAGGTTACATCTGAGAAGATTCAAACTGCTTAGCTTTGCCACAGAGACCATGTTTTTGATTCAAATAGTTATAAATTACATAAATATCTGAATGTTCTTTGTATCTGTTGAGTAAGTGAAAAGGGCCCGAAGGTCTTAAAGTAGTGAGATGGCTGTGAGCAGAGAGAGGATCATTGGTATCAAGGAGAAAATAATGAAGATGTATTGAAATAAACTTGTTTGGCTTTAAAAGTAGATACAGAAGAATGAAAATATATTTACCTTTAACCAAAGATTAGCCTGCTTGTAAATGTTTATAGTTTTATCATATAGAAAACATGTTATCCTCAAACCACCACAAACATAAAATATTACGTAAATGTTTAATTATGCTCATGATTAAACAAATTTAAAGGAAATTCTGTGGAACAAGAAGGCCTTGTTGTTGTCACATTATAACACACACAACATCTAAAATGCTAGCATTATTGCTAAAACTCAAAAGGTCTCAAAAATTGTCATGAATATCAGAGGCATAGAAATAGTTAGGAAAAGCAGAGGCACAGAAAAAAAATGAGTATGTGTCAGAGGATCTTTATCATGACTTGAATTACTGGTTTAAAGAAGCATGAATTGATTTCAATATGATCTCCTTGTATGATTGCAGCTGACCAGGGAGTAAACATAAACAAAGTAATAGAAATGTAAGAATTAATAAATTTCTAAATAATTTATTTACATCTTCTAATTCATTAAAAAAGGTATCGAAATTAAAGTAACCTATCCTCGTCAAACTTTTAATGACATCTTGAATTACAAAGTAGGATTTCTGATGTTCCATTAAATATTTCTCTACAATACCACAGGAATATTGCTATAATGTCTTAAAATATTATTTCCATACAATGCAACAGTGACTTGATCTTCTGAGACGAGGATAAAAGAAATAAGCAAACTTGGACTGATATTCTGAAGAAAGCAAATTAGTTGATATTTTTTCTTAAATGGTCATCAAGGAAATAAAGTATACTTGTTGTCTCTCCATTTATTTCTTTCTATTATAAGTCTATTTTCTTTGATTATTAAAGTATTGAAAAATTAAGCCAGGATTGTATTAAAGTGATTAAAATTCTTTAGCTGGGTCTGGTGGTGTGTGTCTGTATTTCCAGCTACATGAAAGGCTGAGACAGAAGGATCGCCTAAGCCCAGCAGGCCGATGCTGGGGCCGAGAGTGTGCTACTGCACTCCAGCCTTGGCTGCAAGAGTGAAACTCCAACTCAAAAAAAAAAAAAAAAATCATATGCGTATAATATTTGCATAATATCACGTATAACTTAAAAGCAACCAACAAACATATTTTTATAATTTATTTACTCAAACATGAGGAATAAAATATTTTAGTTGCTTTTTATAGCAGAATCACAGTTAGACAATAGGATTTAATTAGAATACATTTAAGCAAAAAGAGAATTGCACACACAGCATCCTGAGACAAAAGCCAAGTTGTCCAGGTGGACAAGATACATTACAACATGCCAGTGAGAAACCATACTTCTGGGACCACCCTGTATTTAGAAAGTAAGTGAAATAAGATAAATGCCTGAAGCGTATGAGTACAGCAGTTCCAATTCTGTTAATTAGGTTGCATTCATGGTTCAGTGATGCAGCAATTATACCACTCCATCCTATAGCCTGTTGTGCAAGCACTGCTATGATGCTCCTGGTAGATATGAAGTCGCTTGATAAAAGCCACATGCTGGGATACCACTACAGTACTGTCCACTTAATGGTAGAACTTTTAAAATGCATATTTACTTGTCTACAGAAGAAAATATATTAGCAAAAGTGTTATTTGTTTTTTAAAGATTAATTTACTAATTTTCATATTAGTTCTGCCATTTAGTCTTATGTACCTAGAATCTAGTGATCATTTTTATTTTTTTAATTAGAGACATAATGTTTCTACATATGGTGTCACTTTAGTGTTTGATCTTGATGGGATCTTCTGTATTTGACATGATTTGTGTGCATTTACCCACATGGCATTATAATATTTGTTATTCTACAAAAAGAAAAATTATGTAACAAATGAACAAAAGTAAACTAGAGCCATGTATTGCTTAATAATAAAAACTTATTCTGAAAAATGCATCCTTAAGCGGTGTTGTAGTTTTGGGAATATAGTGAAATATGCTTACACAAATTAGGAGGTATCTCCTACTACATACCTAGTCTATATGGTAAAGCTATTGCTCCTTGACTACACATATGTATAGTATTTTACTATACTGAATACTCTAGGCAATTATTGCACAGTTTCTCTCTTTAAAAATATTTAAACATAGAAGAGGTACATTTAAAAAAATTAGACCGCATACAGGACAAAACATGATATACCCGTATCATGAATGGAACTTGCCGTGAGTGGATCTTGCAAGACTGGAAGTTGGTATGGAAAAGTCAGTGAGTGGTGAATAAATGTGAAGGCCTAGGATGTTACCGTAAACTACTGTAAACTTTATAAATACCTCACATAAGCAACACTAAATTTATTTTTAAAATTTTTTCTTGAATACAAAATCAGGCTTTATCTACTGTAACTTTTTATTTATGAAGTTATTTTAACAAATTTTTTACTCTTTTGTAATAATAGCTTAAAACATAAAAACAAAGGCTACACAAATATATTTTCATTCTTTATATCATTATTCTATAAGTGTTTTCTATTTTTAATTTTCTTAAAATAAAGACACAAACACATACATTAACCTAGGCCTACACTCTGATCCTAGAATTAAGGTCATCAATATCACTGACTGCCATCTCCACTTCAAGGGCAATAACATGCAAAGAACCATCATCTCCTATGATAATGTTTTCTGCAATAACTCCTGAAGGATCTGGCTTTGGTTTCTTTATAGTTAACTATTATATTTTATGGAAGTTTACCTTAAAATAATAATAAAAGGTACAGTAAATATAAACCAAGAACAGTCATTCATTAACATTATTATATATACTGTACATAATTATATGTGCTATACTTTTTTTAAAAAATTATTTTTGAATCAGAGTTTCATTGTCAACCCAGGCTGGAGTGCAGTGGTATGCTCATGACTACCACAACCTCAACCTGCTGGGTTCAAGTGATCCTTCCAGCTAAGCCTTCCAAGTAGCTGGAACCACAGGTGCATGCCACCACACAAGGCTAATTTTTAAAATTATTCTAGAGATGGAGTCTTGCCAAGTTGCCCAAGGTGGTCTCAAACCCCTGGGCTCAGGCAATCCTCTCAACTCTGTCTCCAAAAGTGCAGGGATTATAGGCGTGAGCCGCTGCACCCAGCCTATACTTTTATATAACTGGTAGCATAGTAGGTTTAGTTACAAAAGCATCATGAGTAATGCATTGTGCTACAACAATATGATGGCTATTAGGTCATTAGACAATAGGAATTTTTCAGCTCCATGATAATTTTATGGGACCACCATGTGATATATGGTCTTTTTTTTTTTTGAGTTGGAGTCTCACTCTGTTGCCCAGACTGGGGTGCAGTGGCCGCTCCCGGCCACCGCAGCCTCGACCCGCTGGGCTCTGGCGATCCTTCTGCCTCAACCTTCCGAGTAGCTGGAATTACAGGCATGCGCTACCACACCCGGCTGATTTTTTGATTTGTTGTAGAGATGAGGTCTCACTGCCCAGGCGGGTCTCGAACCCACGGGCTCAGGCAGTCCACTTACCTCAGCCTCCCAAAGGTAGGGTCCATTATTGATTGAAATGCTGTATGTGGCTTATGACTATATTATGTTTCATATGACGCAGTGCATACATATAAGCAACAGATATTGGTTTATATCATCTCTTGAAAATGTAATGATGCACACTTGCTTTCAATGTCTATATGTGTGTTACACTTACACACACACACACACACACACACACACACACATCTTCCTATCTATATCAGAACAAAAAACTAGATTTTAAATCAACTACATCAGAGTGTTTTCATTTTTTAAAAAGTGCTCTAACACTATTGAGTTATCTTAGCATGGATTTAAACAAAAACAGAGTTGGAACTGTACTATCCTAATGTTAAGCTAAAGTAATATCAAAGCAAAGCCAAACCTTCTTATGATGTTTGTCTTTTCTTACTACTGTTTTTAACAATTCATTGACAGTGAAAAGTGCACTATGAAGTCACCTCTGAATATTGGCCACTTGTTCAATCTGCCAACATTTTTACAGAATCACTAAGGCTAGTTTGTTTCTCCCTGGCTTTTATTAAGGTGACCACTTCCTAAAATGTAAATGCCTACCATTTAGGCAAAACATGGGAACTGATGGCATAGCATTTATTTGCTTCCTACAGATACAAAAATTCATGGATGCTCAAGTTCCTTTTACATAACATTTACATATAAGCTATAAATAGCCTTCCTTATACTTTAAATGATCTTCACATTACTTGTAATATCAAATACAGTGCATAGTCTATGTAAAAAGTTGTTATATTGTATCTTCTTTGTACTATTTTTATTAATTTTTTTCACAGTATTTTCAAGCTGCCATTGGTTGACTGTGGATGCAGAATTATGCCTATTGTATAGATACTTTTAGTTTTGTTTCTTCTTGCCTGCTTTCCTTAAGGCCAACAGTGAATGCACAAGGTGCTCTCTTGTTTAGTGGGAGAAAATAGACTTTGTTCCTTCTCCTTCCTATAATCTCAGAAACTTTCCTGAGCTGATAGGCATTGACAGCAAATGCCTTTTTATGCTCCAGTCAGGACTGTGTTGATTAAACATACTTCAAAAAACTTTACATCAATGATTTTTCTACTGTCCTACCACAACTCAGGGACAGGTTCGGAATATATGATTAGACAAGAAGGGACTGGGTCTTTCATAGTGTTTCTATTTTGTAATATGATAAGCATAGTCCTAAGTGTCTTGACATCTGGACCTGGGAAATAATTTATCTGATATGTTGGAATAAAAACTGTATTTATGGATAAACCTGAAAGTGTTCATAATCCACACTTCTACAGATTTCCAAAATTAAAATGGTATAAAGTTGTACAGATAAAAAATGAAGGGAAAAAAATTGCCTATGCTTTTCCTTTCTGAGCCTAGCCAGAAACATTTGAAATGAAGTAACAGCAATTACCCTGAGAAACTTTTGAAAAAGTAAAGCTGTTTAAAATGTGTAATAAAAATATTAAAATTTTTGAATTATGTTCGAGTCTTTTTTGAGTAATATATCTTCAAATATGAAGATCAGAAACTTTCAAAGTATGCCAATGTAATGAGAAGAAAAAATACACACATGGCAACAACAAAACCCCGGTTATAATAGCATATAAAATGAATGTGAGAGAGGAGATAGTCAGAAATTGGTTAGTAGACAGAGAGGGAGGGTCTTAAGGAGACTTAACACCTGCAAGAATGCCCCCTGAACCACCCCTGCTATATAGTTGTTGGCTGGAAATGTGGTTAAGAACATCCTTTCAACTCAGTATTTTTGCTAAAAGTGCAGGCACAGTAGCTTAACTAAATGTCCTAACTTGACCTTGACTTACTATAAAATCATTAACATAGCATTTGCATTGTGGGTTTAACCCTCCAAGTAGGCTTTTCTGTGGTACTTATGGGTAATAGTCAAGATGGAGTAACTTTGGTCAAGGATCTGCATGCGCAATAAGAATTGGGTCTCACGAAGTAAGGGGTGGATGAGATGTAAATGAGAGAAAAGGCCCAGACAAGATAAAGCAAAACCACAACAAATTCCTAGCACCAAGTAAACCATTTTGGATCCCTCTCTTCTCTGGAGAGAGCTTTGTTGCTTAATAAACTCCTTCTTTCACTCATCATTTTGGTGTCTACGTTCCTGAATCTTCTTGGTCGTGGGACAAGAACCCAAGGTTGCTGGTTTAAATGACAGTGGAGTTCAAAGCTCCTGCTTCCAGTGCATGTTGTTTGTCTTTTATTTACCTTCGTATCATAAAGGAGTTGTATTTTCCTTTTTGAAAATGAGAGAAGTTTAACATTGTATTACTCATTTGACATAAACTAGGGGGGGAAAAAAGACAAGTAAGATCACATCAGTAAAGTGAATTTGAAATCACTTCATCTTCCTGAATCTGAAAACCTGTTGCCACCCCTGCGAGTGTTTTCTGCCCACATACATCTTTGTGGGTCAAGAATTTAACTTCAAGCATACACTTGGTAGTGTGTCACAAAGAATCAGCAAAATACAGTAGTCTGAACATGGCACAGTTGTTTATCATGTATCTATATATTTGTGGATAATTTATCTTAGTCATAATTTCTAAAGGCTAAAAATCAATTTTGAGAAGAACACTATGTCTCTTTTTGCACATTACTTTATTGGCATGGCAAAGATGAGGTAGAGGAGTTAAATACAAAACAGAAGATACTAATTTCATTACTCCTGTAAGAGTTCGACATTGATTAATACTTTAAAGAAGTAAACAGTTGAAAAATGAATGCTGTAGAATTAAAAACATAATATATTTGAGAAACAGACTGTAAAGAAAGATACACATAGCAGAAAAATCTGTAGAAAAAGAACTAACCTTAGTACAGCACCTGGTATATGTAAATACACTTAAAAATGTTACTTATTATTATGATAGAAGCAAGTGTTAGAGAAAGGTTAGATCTAACAATTTATTAAGCTGACAATTCAAGCAAAGCTAGTATATATACAGTGGCTGGAGTAGAAAATTATTTTGCTTTTATTACACATTCTACTATCTGCAGATATATTCTTATACATGGCAAATTATTATTTCAATTTCCTTAGTTTTAATTTTTCATGATTTGGAGAGACCTATCTTTGGTTATTTAGTACTTGAATCTATGATATTGACTTACTGCTATTATTTGAGGGCAGTAAAAAATGTTAGCATCATGGCAAGCAGAATTACTATAAAAAATAAGATCTATTGTCCTGTTTCATAAAATGGCATCCTTTTACTTTTACTTTTATATTCTTTATTATCTTGGGAAATAGTTAAACTCATAAGAGTTGTACATTAGCCAGGCTCGGTGGCTCAGCCTGTAATCCCACGCCTTTGGGAGGCTGAGGTGAGTGGATTGCCTGAGCCCGCGCGGGTTCGAGACCTGCCTGGGCAGAATAGCGCGAGTCTGTAGTTCCAGCTGCTTGGAAGACTGAGGCGGAAAGATCACTGGAGCCCAGTGGGTTGAGGCTGTGGTGGCCGGCAGCGGCCACTGCCCTCCAGTCTGGGCAACAGAGTGAGACTCCAACTCAAAAAAAAAAAAAAAGGGTTATATATTAATGGGGACAATGGACTTTGCAAAAGCTTGGATGGATTTAGGGTCTATCATACTCAGTGATCTATCTCAGAAACAAAGAAGAACATACCACATGTTCTCACTCATAAGCGGGCTTTGAACAATTGTCATAATATTATAAGAAAGGGATTGGCAGTAGTTGGAAACTGCAGGGGAGGGGAAGGATCAGCAGCAGTTGAGTGAAACTGCCAGAGGAGGGAGGGGCAAACCTTATCAACAAGAGTACCTGCATAATAAACATTTCTATACCTAACTTGAATTGTACAACACATCTTTAAAATAAAGAAAAAATAAAAAATAAATAATGAAAAATTTAAAAATGCTAAAAAATGCATGTGTACCCCCTGAATCTAATATAAACAGTTTAAAATAGAATTCCAAATAAAATTGTTAGTGTAACTTGATTTTAATCAGTCAAGTCAATGTTTCTTCACTCCATTTGTTGTCTTTATACTTGCTTTATGTTTTTTCTGTCTCACTCTATAGCAAGTAACTTACAGTTTCTCTTATGGGTAAAACATATAACTGGAATATATTTAAGAACAATTTAATTTAGTTGTTTGTCATGTGTGGAATACAAGTTAGTAAATAGCTTTCCCAGTCTGTGTTCTCCAGGAAAACAGGAACAATTTTATAGATAAATATAGATATAAATTTTTTATAAGGAATTGGCTCATGAATTGGCTAAGTCCATTATCTTCAGCTGGCAAGCTTGAGACCCAAGAAAGCTCATAGTGTAGTTCTAGTCTGAGTCCAAGTCCAGAGACAGAAGGTCAAAATACATCAATAGAAAAATGCTAGAAATCATAAAGTTCACAGACTTTATGGAACACCAAGACAATAGAGAAAATAAATAAACAGAACAGTCAGATAACAGTGTATGATGAGTATAATGGTACCTCACATGTCACTATTAACTCTGAGGTAAATTATCTCAAATGCCCCACTAAAAAGATACAGACTGGCAGAATGGATAAAAAAAAACCCCAAATATCTGATGCCTTCAAAAGACTCACCTAACTCACAAAGAATTCTGTAGATTCAAGGTAAAATAGTGAGGAAAAATATTTAATGCAAATGGAAACTAAAAATGAGTAGGAGTAGCCATTCTCATATCAGATAAAACAGACTTTAAATTGACAACAGTAAAAAAAAAAAAAAAGAAAAGAAAGAAACAAAGATGGTACTTAACAACAGAACCCAAAGCTTTAGAAAACAGATTCTACTAGACCTAAAAAAAGAGATAGACACCAATACAATAATAGTGGAAGACATCAACATTCCACTGATGGCAATAGATAGACTATCAAGGCAGAAAATCAACAAAGAAACACTAGAGTTAAACAGGACTCAAGACGACCTAGGACTAACAGACATCTACAGAGCATTCCATTGCAAAACGACAGAATATACATCTTTCTCATCAGCACATGGAAAATTCTCCAAGATAGACTATGTGATAGGCCACAAACTAAGTCTCAAATAAATTTTAAAAAAATAAAATTAAGCCGGGCTCGGTGGCTCAGCCTGTAATCCCGCGCCTTTGGGAGGCTGAGGTGAGTGGATTGCCTGAGCCGGCGGGTTCGAGACCCGCCTGGGCAGCGAGACCTCATCTCTACAATAAATCAAAAAATCAACTGGGCGTGGTAGTGCACACCTGTAATCCGGCTACTTGGAAGGCTGAGGCGGAAGGATTGCCGGAGCCCAGCAGGTCGAGGCTGCGGTGGCCGGGAGCGGCCACGGCACTCCAGTCTGGGTGACAGAGTGAGACTCCAACTCAAAAAAAAAAAAAAATTAATAAAAATAAAAAATAAAATAAAATAAAATTATATCAAGCACTTTCTCTGACCATGGTGGAATAAAACTAGAAATTAAATCCAAGAACTCATGAAACAAAACAAAGGCATGGAAGTTAAACAGTTTGCTACTGAATGCTTCTTGGGTCAACAATGAAATCAAAATGAAAACTTAAAGATTATTTGAAACAAATGACAACATTAGTACAAGTTATCACAATTTTTAAGACACAGCCTAAGCCATGCTCAGAAGAAAATGTATAGCTCTCAGGGCTTACATTAATAAGACTGAAAGATTATATACTGACAACCTAACCTCACATCTCAAGGAACTAAAAAAGCCAAAAGCTAGCAGAAGAAAATAAATAATTATCAGAGCAGAACTAAATGAAATTAAAATTAGAAACTACAAAGGATCAATAAAACAAAATGTGGGTTTCTTGAAAAGAAAAACAAAACTGATAGATCACTAGCAAGATTAATTAAGAAATGAAGAATGAAGACTCAAATTAGCTCATTCAGAAATGAAAAAAGAGATACTACAACTGATACAATGGAAATTCTAAAGATTATCCAGGAATATAATAAATACCTCTCTGCAAATAGACAAGATAGTTCATAGAAAATAAGTAAATTATTGTCAACATACAACAACTCCAACATTGAATCAGGAAGAAATGAAAACCAATAACAAGTAGCAAGATTGAAACAGTAATTAGAAAGTCTGCCAACAAAAACAACAGTAAAAAAAAAAAAAAAAGCACAGGACCCGATAGACTGACAACTGAATTCTATCAGACATTTGAAAAAAGAATCGGTACTAATTTTACTGAAGCTACCCCACAAGAGAACTACAGACCAATATCTCCATGAGCATAGACATAAAAGTACTCAACAAAATCTTAGCAAACAATTTAACAGCACATAAAAAATAATATACCACAATCAAGTGGGTTTTAATCCCAGGTACGCAAGTTTGTTTCAAAAAAGGATATAATCATTTTAATAGAAGCAGAGAAAACATTTGATAAAATCCAGCATCCTTTTATGGTAAAAATCCTCAACAAAATAGGCATTGAGGGAACATTTCTCAAAATAATAAAAATCTATATATGACAAAACCAATAGCCAATGTCATCCTGAATGGAGAAAGGTTGAACACATTTGCCCTCAGAACAAGAACAAGGCAAGGATCCCCATTTTCACCACTACTATTCAACAAGCCATAGCAATCAAGCAAGAAAAAAAAAAAAAAGATGACAGGTATTGAATTGAAAAAGAATAAATTTATTATCTCTGTATGCTAACAATATGACCTTATATCTGGAGAACCCTAAAGACTCCTTCAAGAGATTCCTAGATTTGATAAATGAATTCAATAAAATTTCTGGATACAAAATCAACACACACAAATCAGTAGCATGCTATACACCAATAGCTACGAAGTTGAGAATCAAATCAAGAACTCAATTCCATTTTCAATAGCCACCAAAAAGAAAAAAACACCCAGGAATATATTTAACCAAGAAAATGAAAGAACTCTACAAGGAAAAATACAAAACCCTGATGAAAGAAACTGCAGAAGACACAAACAAAATGAAGAAACATCCCATGCTCATGGATTGAAAAAAAAAAATCAACATTATTAAAATGACCATATTATCCAAAGCAATCTACAGATTCCATTCACTATCAAACTATACGTGTCATTTTTCACAGAATTAGAAAAAAATCCTAAAATCATATGGAACTAAAGAAAGAACCAGAATAACCAAAGCAATCCAAAGCAAAAGAACAAAACTGGAGGCATTATGTTACATGACTTCAAATTATACTACAAGCCTGTAGTAACCAAAACAGCATGGGATTGGTACAAGAGCAGACACATAGACCAATGGAACAGAACAGAGAATGCAGAAATAAACCCAAATACCCACAACCAACTAATCTTTGACCAAGCAAACAAAAGTATACACCAGGAGAAAGGATATCCTATTAAACAAATGGTGCTGAATAGCTACAAGCAGAAAAAGAAAACTTGATCCCTATCTCTCTCCATGCACAAAAATTAACTCAAGATGGATTAAAGGCTTAAATGTTAGACCTGAAACCATACAATTCCTAGAAGAAAACCTACTAAAAACTCTTGTGGACATCAGCCTAGGCAAAGAATTTATGGTTAAAACTCCGAAAGTAAATGCAACTAAAACAAACAAACAAACAAAAAAATAAGTGGGACTTAAGTAAACTGAAAAGCTTCTGCACAGCAAAATAAACAATCAGCAAACAGACAACTTACAGAATTGTGAAGATATTCACAAACTATACATGTGACAAAGGACAAATACCCAGAATCTACAACTCAAACAAATCAGCAAGAAAATGCAAATAACCCCATTAAAAAGTGAGCAAATGACATGAACAGACATCTCACAAAAGAAGATAAACAAGTGACTGACAAAAGTGAAAAAATGCTCAAAATCATTCATCACCAGGGAAATGTTAATTAAAATCACAATGAGATGCCACTTAGCACAATTCAGAATGTCTATTATTTAAAAAAGAAAAAGAAAAATAGATGCTGGCACAAATGTGGAGAAAATGGAACATTTATACACGGTTGATGGGAATGTAGATTAGTACAACATCTATAGAAAGCAGTACAGATCTTATTCAAAGACCGAAAAGTAGGTATACCAATGATCCAACAATCTCACTGTTAGATATCTACCCTAAGGAACAGAGGTTGTTGTTTAACAAAGAAACCTGCACTCACATGTTCATCTCAGCAAAATTCACAATTGCAAAGATGTGAAATCTACATAAATGCCCGTCAGTCAATCAATGGATGAAAATGTGGTATATATACTGCCACGGAATACTACACAGCCATAAAAAAAGAATAAGACATTGTTTTTTGCACGAACATGGATGGAACTGGAGATTATTATCCAATGTAACCTGATTGAAAAACAGAAAACCAAACACTGCATGTTCTCTATCATATGTGGGAGCTCCATGGTCACAAAGATGGAAATAATAATCTCTGGGGACATCAATAAGGGGAAGTGTTGAGGGGAGTAAAGGGTTCAGAAACTACTTATGGAGCACAATGTCTACTATCTGGGGAATGGGCTGCCTGAGACCCAATCCCCACCACTGCATAATATGTCCATTTAATGAATATGTGTCTGTTCCCCCTAATTCTAAAATAAAAATAAAAATGAAAAAAGTAAAGAAATTAATGAGGACATTGTCATTTTTAAAAATTTCTATGGTCACATGACTGTAAATCAAGCATACAACACAATAGAAGAGATAATCTGTCTAAGATTAAAATAATTATTTCTAGTTTCTACCAGCTTCTGAGTCTACACTAACATAGACCCTGATTGTATTAGAAAAGGAACCCCTTCAAATACTCTCAAAATTTAGAGGACTTTTAGAAAGGAAGTCAAAAGAGCCAAAAATGAGACATGACCTTTCAGAGTGTAAGCAATTCCAAACTCTATTTTTGACATACACAATCATAAAATTAAGAAATTCACTGCCTTAATGACACAATGACTGTTTGCATTGTCTGTTCAAACTACTTTGTCTTTCCTTCTACATCAGACTTCAGTAATGTCCACATCAGAAGTCCAAATGGTGACCAAGGGACAGATATTTATGATCTTTTAGATGTGATTTAGACAAGCAGACTAAGATGTCTACAGATATCCATACAAAGCCCATTGTAGGAAGAGAAAGGCAAACTGTGAAAAAGTCTGTGGAACACAAAGACTGGTTTATTCCAGGCCACCTAGTTCTGGTTTAGAATGCTAAGAAATACAAGAAATCTAAGTTTGAAATGGGTCATTTCAGTCATTTTGAAAGTATACTTGTCAAGAAAGGTAGAGGACAGAATCTATATTACTTAATAAATTTAGTAGATTTTTAGCTTGATATGTATTTTTAAAATAATAAACATATATAGACATTCATTTTTATTCTTGCCCTCGGACACTGAAATTATTAGATGTGAGCCTACTGTTTTAGCTTACTTCCTTGTTAGTGACAATATGAAAGTGAAGTAAAGAATATTACAGGTTTGAGCGAAAATCATTTTTATTTAATTTCTCAATGAGCAAATGTCTCTGAAAGTCTTTAATAACTATTTGCTTAATGGATAAAAATATGTCATGAGTGCAGGGTCTTTGGTCATATATTAAAAAGAATACACTAAACCTCTATGGAATATCAGAAGAAATATACATATCACTGAATATGTGGTTATAGTAAAATATAAGTAAATTACATCTTTTTGATACACACTGACTCAGCTAATTTACCTAATACTAATATATCCAGTCTACTAATTTTGTCTCCTTTGTGATTGACTGGAGTTAAAAATGAATGTGATGCTTTGAATCCCTGAAATACTTTGACTGAAGATGGCACTAAGGGCTTTATTCCTCTGCTATGCCCTCCCTAAAGACACAATTGGTTAGCCAAGTCAACACAGACTATTGTAGAACTCAAGACTCTTTCTTCTTGAAGCTATATTTTATTTATTTAAACGTCACCGCCTTGATTGTGCAAACTCCTCCCATTACTGCTGAAATCAGAGATTACATTCATTTGCAATTTCTTCAACTTTCTTTTCTGCTTAAAGTCTTGTTTAAAAACTTGTCAAACTGGAAATTTTTAGAATTTCTGCCCACTCCCTGAACCAACTGGCAAACTGAATGCAGATACACACTATATTATATAAGTGTAGATTTAAAGAAAATCATATCCAGTTAAGCAGTTTCTTCCTTTGCATGAATTCTAGGAAGTTTTACCAATAATTTTGACAATATAAGTCAACAAACTTCAGAAATTCTTTCTGGAAATACATCTTGTCTTATTTACTAAGATTTTTGCATTCTACCCCTACCTCAACAGTAATGTTGATATCTGTGGCCAAGGTTGGCCCATAGATGTGTTAGAATGAAGGGATTTGTTTTGTAATTTTGACAAAGATTCAATGGAAGGTACTTCTAGGGGCCTTAGGTCAGGAATAGGGATTTTTTTGGAGGGAGGACTGTGAGGACCCCATGTAGTTCTTGTTACATATTCTTCTACATTTTTTTTTTTTTTTTTTTACAAATTAGTAAAAATATGCAATCCTTAGCTCACTGGCACTACAAAAAAGGCTGTGGATATTGTGCCATGGACAGTAGTTTATTAACTCTCAATATCGATGATTCAGCATTCTATAAGCCTCTGAGATATGCAAAAGCAGTGTCCTGAATGTCACTCTTTCACTTTCACATTCCTTACCACCAGGAGAAGGAAGGAATATTGAGTAGTTAAAAATACAGGATAACCATTCTGCAATTCAAAGGTATTTTCAAAAATAGAAACTCAAGAATTTAGAATGACAGAACACAAATACTTTTCACTTATGAGAATTCATTAGATTCTAAATTCAGTTGATGAAATTCAGCAACATACAAATTAATCTCCATTTCTTAGAGTTACAGCTAAAAACAGTGATACAATAATTCAGCTCAGAAATAGAAAGGTGCTTTGTTTTATGTAATGCCTCGAGATAAGCATTTTTATTTTTAAAGTCAGATATTCATTCAATTTATTCAGTGCTATAATTTGAATGTTCCCTTCAAAATTCATGTGGAAACTTAATCCCCGATATGACAGCATTAAGAGATTGAATCTTTAAGAGGTGATTAGATCATAAGTGTTCCCCTATCATGATGGGGGGATTGAAACAGTTATTATGGGAATGGGTGAGTTATCTAGGGAGTGGGCTCCCGACAAAAGAACAAATTCATCCCCAATTTTTTCTCTGTCACACACTTACTTGTCCTTTCACTCTCTTGCCATGTGAAGCCTTCTGACATCGATGAACCCCTTCAGATGCTGGTGCCATGCCCTAAGACTTCTAGCCTCAAGAACATAAGCCAAATTACATTCTATTTTCTTTAATAAATTACTATTTTTGTGGTATTTTTTTATAGCAGCATTAAACATACTTTAAAAAACTAAGTACCTTCATCATAACCTTATAACTATTATAATGTGTATGTTTTTCTGCTGTAACTCACTATTTCTCTAGGGCTGTTCCCAACAGGGCACAGAGTTCTAGGAGAGTACACACTATAACTTAATTAGATTTTTTTAAACCTATAGTATAAATATAAGTTTTTCTGAATTGTAAACAATTTTACAAATATTTTAAAATTTTAAATGCTCCGAGAATTTCTAAAGATTCATCAAGAAAATTTTCAGCCCTAATTCTCTTGCTTACTTTGTTCAAACTCTGGATAATTTAAACAAAAATTATAATAATTATCTGAAAAGAAGAGGGCATGTAAATAATCATGTCTCTGAAGAATAAGAGTAAAAACAGTGATTGAAGAATTTCTCTAGGGCCCTGCTATTAGTTTGAATCATCTCTAAATGTGTTTCGACCCTTGGGTTCACTCTGCTTAACATCTGCATTTCAGGTGGAGAAATAAATGAGGTGCTGTGAATCCCTTATCAAAATAGTTCAGTACACATGTCTAATTATTAAGCAAGAGAGAGGATCAAAGTCAATAAAGAATAAATATACTGAAAGAAATATAGTATCCAGAAGAAAATTACCTCTGCCAAACACCCAATAACCATTCTGAGATTCATGAAAAATTTTCTGAAATAAAAACTCAATAATTTAGAATGACAAAACACAAATAAATAAAATTAATACAAAAATATAAGAAATATATTATTCAAGAAATGGTTACCAAACAAAGTAAAAGTCAAAGATTAAAAAATCTCAATTGTACAGTAGTTGAACCTAATTTCAGCAGTTCTGTTTACAAAGTTGAATTCAATTGCTTAAAAATCTGAAAATCGATTAATGCTGGACATTCTTACTGGAATTAAGTTGTATCTCAATGTGGTTTTGATTTGCATTTCTCTGATTTAGTGAGACTGAGCACTCTTTTATTAATAAAACAGAAAGCAACAGATGCTGGCGAGGATGAAGAGAAAAAGGAATGCTTCTACATTGCCAGTAGGAATGCAAACTAGTGCAACCTCTTTAGAAGATAGTGTGGTGATTTCCAAGAACTAGAAATTGACCTTCCTGATCATGGTATCTCCCCTGCCAGGTAAGTATTGGATTGCCTGAGCCCGCCTGGGTAACTTGGTGAGACCTCATCTCTACAATAAATCAAAAATTAGCCGGGCGTGGTAGCTTGTGCCTGTAGTTCCAGCTACTTGGAAGGCTGAGGCAGAAGGACCACCAGAGTCCAGCAGGTGGAGGCTGCAGTGCCCGGGAGTGGCCACTGCACTCCAGTCTGGGCGACAGTATTCACAATAGCAAAAACATGGAACCAGCCATGCTGCTCATCAAAGCTGGACTGGATACAAAGAAAAAAATGTGTTGCATATACACAATGGAATATTATGCAGCCATAAAGAAGGACAAACATATGGACTTCACAGCAACTTGGATGGATTTAGTCTCTCATACTCAGTGATTTATCACAAAAACAAAGAACAGAGTACCATATGTTCTCACTCATAAACAGACCTTGAACAATTATCATAATACTATAAGAAAGGGATTGGCAGTAGTGGGAAACTGGCAGAGGGTGGTGGGATGGGTAGTTGAGGGAAACCTTTAGGGGAGGGAGGGGCACACCTCATCAAAAGGATACCTGCATAATCAATGTTTGTATACCTAATCCTGAATTGTACCCCACATCTTTAACATAAAATAAAAAAATAAAAATGTTAATATTAAAAAATAAAATAAAGAAAAATAAAAATCTGAAAATCGCCCTTCCATACAACCCCATGATGCCCCTACTGAGATTATACACAGAGGAACTCAAATCACTCTATGAAAAAGATACCTGCACTCACATGTTTACTGAAGCATTATTCACAATAGAAAAACATGGAACCAACCGTGTTGCCCATCAAAAGAGGACTGGATTAAAAAAAAAAAAAGTGATACATATACACAATGGAATATTATGCAACCATAAAGGACAAAATTATTTACTTCACAGCAACTTGGCTGGACTTAGAGTTTGTAATACTGGATGATCTATCTCAGAAACAAAGAACTGAGCATCACATGTTCTCACTCATAAGCGGACCTTGAACAATTATCATAATACTATAAGAAAGGGATTGGCAGTAATGGGAAACTGCCATTGGTGGGGGGCACACCTCATCAGCAAGGGTACCTGCATAATGAACTTTTGTATACCTAACACTGAATTGTACCCCACATCTTTAAAATAAAAAATAAACTAAGAAAAAAGTGTACAGACTTCAAAGCTAAAACTTTAATTGATTTGAACAAATATAGTAAGTAAAATAAGGAAATAGAAAATAATCTACCAAATTCAGTGATTTTTTATAGCATGGGAGAAAGAGCGACAAACCTATGAATTTAATGTGCACCTAGAAAGTATTTGTCAGTTGTGATCATATGTGAAAATAAGTTCAAATAAAGATTCTCATGCAAGTCACAGAATATGTCATTTAAATCAAATCTCTGGAAGTGGGATTCTGATTATTTTCATGTTCAATAAGGCTGAAAACTACTGAAGAAAGAAAAAGAAACAAATAGAAAGGGGAGGAGAAACAATGATGGAATCTGAATGAGGATTATAGTCACTATAAATATTTCCTTTCTTTCCAACTCCTCTTTGAATGGCCACTTTAATTTTGTACAATCAACTGTTCCCATAAAGGTGGAATCACAAATCTAGTATTTCATCTGTTCATATTTACATATCTTCAATCAGAAAAGAAATGTGAAAATGTCCCTTTCAACATTGCCATTGAAATGACTTGATTCATATGCATACAACAAGAACAAAAAGTATTTTGGCTAAAGAGGGCAAGATACCAAGATTTGAGGTATTGATTTCCTTATTTAAATCAAGAGATTAATTATAAAAAGACAAATTCTAAGTAGTAACAAGATCAAATAGATATTTTCCCTATAAGTAAGAGTGGTGATTTTAAATAATAAACAAAACAGAATGTCTGATTGGTATTTTTAAATGTGTTATATAGTTATTATAAAAATTTAAACAAAAAAGTAGCATAACATTAAAAGATAAAATGATAGAGAAAAAAGAAACAAAATAGAAACAAACAAATTCAGGAATCATGGGACTTACTGTCCAATGCCATAAAATGCAACATTGACAAATGTCATAATTCATAAATAGCAGTCAAGATTTTGTATATGTAAAGCAAAAGAGCATTATATTAAATCAAAAACTACATACACAATTGACAAAAAATCGAGAGGTGTCAGCATACCTAGCTCAAGAATCATTTTTAAAGAGCATTTTAAAATAAATACTGTGTGTTGCGTGAGTGTGTGTGTGTGTGTGTGTGTGTCTGTGTGTGTGTAAAGCAACATTTGCTGATTATTTTGTTTGATCTTTTACTGTTTTCTTAGACTAAGCTTCCATGATTTTGCTTGATCCTGATTGGAGGGCTACTCTATCACTAGTTATACAAATAGACAAAGGTTGCTAATACTATGGAATATCACATGTTTTAAATTTGAATATTACAGGAGTCTGAGCAAAGGCAATCTGATAAATTATGGAGCCCAAGGTGAAGGTGGGAACATATGCAATCATATTTTGGTTGAAGTGTTGAGGAATATATGATTAAGAACACATTCCAACATTTTTATGGAATTTGCAATAGTAATCTGTAATAATTTTAGGACAATTTTTAAAATAGACAAAACATTAAAAATGCATCAAGAAAGTGCCTGTATCTTAAAGAATGAACAGAATTGTCAATTTTCTTTAGGTTAATCTAACATTCAGACTTCTATTTAAGAATTGCAATGGTTCAGAGGAAGAAATATGCAAGCCATTGATATATTCAAGAGTTTATTATGGAAAATTCAGTATCAGGAATCATCATTTTCTTCTACAACTTCTCTTATGGAGAGAAGTTTTAAATGGGTTTCTTTTTGTAGGAATTTAAAAAATTTAGAAAGACATGAGAACTAACATGATGTTGAGTGGAAAGTGTTGTGTGCAAGGAAGTTGACTATATAGAAGGAGAAAAAGTATCAATGAATTTTATATGTGGAACAAGAGAAACAGGAGAAGTCCAAATGACATTGTAGAGAGTCCAACCTTGGTCTAAAATAAGTGCCAGAAGAAGAACTGGGAAGACTGTGGAATGGTGTCCTAATTTCAATCAAAATAATATTTTCACTTTATGATAATATCAATATAATGCAATAAAGAACATCTAATATCTAATGATGTAAATAGTAGTGAAATCAGGAAGCATTCTGTTTTTTTTTTTTTTCTTTTTGAGTTAGAGTCTCACTCTGTCGCTCAGGCTGGTGAGCAGTGGAATGCTCATGGACATCACAGTCTCGACCTGCTGGGCCTAGGCAATCCTTCTGCCTCAGTCTTCCAAGTAGCTGAACTACAAACACACACTACTGGGCTCAGCTAATTTTTGTGATTTATAGTAGAGACGAGATCTCACCAAATTGCCCAGGTTGATCTTGATCTCCCAGGCTCAGACAATCCTCTTGTCTCAGTCTCCCAAAATGCTGAGAATACAGGCTGAGCCACTGGGCCTGGCTAGGGAAGCATTCTTTAAAATGTTAGAAAAGTACATGTGTGTGTACATAGGTATATATGTAAATAATAATATGTATGAAAGTATTAAGTTGACTGTATGAATGCAAGTAAGCCATTTTTTTTCTCTCCACAAGTATTATGTTTTTTGCTAGATCTCTGTAGTCGTTCATATTTAGAAGATACTGAGGGTTGGATATTCTATTACACCCTGTTACTAGGTTAAAACAACCTGAAATCTGCCATTTTTATAGACAGTTGTTAGCAAATGGACAAAAAACTATCTTGAATTTTTTTCTTGAAGCTATATCCATCACTCTATGTTTTAGGATATTCTGAAGAAAAGAAGATTTTAAGAAGCCTTCAAGAAGTCTTATAGGAGGTGAATGTTATCATATTGCAGAGACAACATTTAATTCTCTTCTTTAAAGACCAGAGCATTTAGTTAACATACTGAAAATACCATTTTTTGCGACCACTCTTAAAACTAACCACTGAAGGCCTCCTGAATTTCTATCCTTCCTCATCTAAGGACAATGAGCATACCTAAAATATCTGAGTCAGCCCACATATCTTTGTCACCACCAATTGCACTAATGAAAACCCATTTCTAAATTTCACTTTTTAAATTAGCTAGTCAATGGAATGGATCATAAAAAAGATAGATGAAACACTTCTATAGCCACCTCCCAGAAAGTGAGTTTTTAATTAAATGCTATCTGACCACTCTTGGACCATGAAGTCTTGAATACAACAAATAACCAGTCTAAGTTGTAGATCAAATTAATGCATAATACCAAATTACCTGTGTTAAAGAATTCTAACATTTTCCTATGGGCTCTAGAATGCTACCGGTTATTACTGATTTGTTGCTTCAACTGACCATTCAAATTAATACCTGTAATAAATCATGTCCTTTCTTAACCATGCGCTTTTTTTTCTTTTCAAGTCTACCTGCATGAATTACTGCTTGCAAAGAAAGCCCAGTGGGGTCAGGACCTGTGGTACTAGAAAAAGATTAATGTCTTCTCAATCAAAATCCTGATCAAGTCTCCCAAGCAACATAGGAACTTGGGGCTCTCTCCTTCCCTAACCATCACCCCAGTGGTCAGGTCTTTAAATAATGAATCCAGTTTTATTCTATAATATTATTTCTATCTTGATAGTCACTACAATTGCAACAATCCTCTTTTCAAAGCATTTTCTTTCTGTGAACCAGTATTAGAGGTTTTTTTTTCTCTATGATTACTTCTAAAAATGAAAATATATATTAAAATTTTTCTGTTCTTCAGTTTCTAAAATCACAAATCTAACATGCTTGATGTAAAAAATGAGAAACATGAAAAAGTTAATTGAAAATAAAAGTTTCAACTATGTACTAATTCTTTAAATTATATTTATACAAGGCAAAATATTTGCTATACTAAAATTTGTATTTACACTAGTTTTTTTTTTCACTGTCTTTCTTCAGTGTTGCATAATATTTCGTGATGTTGGAGCAAAAGAGCTTCCATTTATAATTGTCTTTAAACAAATTTTAATTTTAAAAATTTGTAGAGATTTTGTATATTTTAAACATGAATAGAGTCATATTTACAAATATTTAACTTTTGCTTACTTAAATGTTTTTTAGTACTCAATTTTCAAAGTATTAGTTTTGGTCCCTGAATTTTTTCACCACTGAACTGGTTAAGATTTAAAACATAGGTGAACCTCTTATCAACAGGGTGCCTGAATGAAACATATTTGTATACCTAACCCTTAACTGTACCCCACAATATCTTAATAAAAAATATTGATTAAAAAAATTAAAAAAGTAAAGTGAGTCTAATCTAAAAAATAAATAAATAAATAAATAAAAACCATAGGTTGAAATCCATCTACCGTTCTTTATAAATGTATTTCAGGCAGGTATGAATTGTTTCCATAAAGATGTTTATAAAAATCTGACATGTGTATATGTATATATATATATATATGTATATATATGTATATATGTATATATATGTATATATATGTATATATATGTGTATATATGTATATATGCATATGTTTGTGTATGTAAATACATTGTACACAGACACACATTGCCACAAAAGTAAAAGTTAAAAGATTTTTTTTAATTTTTTTGTTTTGAGTCAGCCCAGGCTGGAGTGCAGTGACATACTCACGGCCAACCCACCCTCAAACTCCTGGACTCAAGAAATCCTTCCACCTCAGCCTTCCGAGTAGCTGGCAATATAGGCGCACACTACTACATCCAGCTTGTTTTTTTAATTTATTGTAGAGATGAGGGCTCTCCATGTTTTCCAGGTTGGTCTCAAACCCTAGGACTCAGGCAATCCTCTCAACTTGGCCTCCCAACATGCTTGGATTACAGATGTGCACCACTGCATCTGACCAGAATGTTTGTTCTTTAATGCATAATCCAATGTAAAACATAATGGCAACCTTGGTTAGACTTAGTTTCTAATGTAGTCCAATCTCAGTAGTCTCAAATTGCCATCGCAGGGAACTGACTAAAGAGAAATTGCTTTTGAGAAATAATTTCCCATATCAGATTTTTTAAAAAGATGCCACCTGAGCAAAACGACATTTGCATCAGTATCATCAATTTTAAAACTAAGCTATAAATAACAAATTTACTAAAATATTTTATTTAACAAATGTTTTTAATGTCGCAAATGACAGAGCTGACTCTGTGATCTATTTCTAGCAATATCACTGTTAACATTTTTTGTGTTAACACCCAGAAGAAGTCTTGGAGTCATCATTGTTACCCAATTAAGTTTCTCTCTTTTAAAGGCTATTCCTGAGTTTGTAAAAACACTATTCTGGTCACCCTTTGAAATCTCTCATAACATATGCTGATAAAATCCAGCAACATTTTTCTTCTTAAAATGTTGACATACATAGGTCAAACAGAAGAGTGGGAATTCCAGTCTTACATACACAAAACATGAAAGAGGCAAAAGTTATCATCTTCAGTATTGCTTGATTTATTTATTACCCATACTTTTCTTGATAGCATTTATTTTCACATGGATTAACTTATACATGTAGCATCTTATTACATATATAAATTTCAGTTCAATAGATATTAATAACAATATACTTCTTTAAAATATTTTGTATCTTTAACACACTAAAAAGATAAATAAAGTTCATTGAAATTTTAATGTGTCCTGGGTACTCTTCAGTATCTCAATTTTTTTTTAATTTGGCACTACCAGGTATTTGATAATATTATCCCTATTTATAATTATAGAAGTTGAAACTTTAAAATATTGAATTAATTTAGATGAAGAAGCTTAATTTCTGAGCCCATATATTTGATATCCAGGTGACAGTGTGTTTAGATCATGAGCTTTAAAGCAAAGCTTAAGATCTTACCCATATGTCTACGTATATAGTGATTACATGATAGTGAAAAGCAGAATATACAGGGATTAGCATTTATTTACATGATAGTGAAAAGCAGAATATACAGGGATTAGCATTTATTTTGCACTGGATCTATTATTATTATTGCTTTTTGGTTTTTGGTTTTTTTAAAAGAGTTCTCAGTATGTTGTCCAGGCTAGAGTACAGTGACTATTCTGAGGCATAACCATAGTGTATCACAGCCTCAAACTCCTGTCCTCAAAAAATCTTCTTGCCATAGCCTCACAAGTAGTTGGTGCTACAGGCCCATGCCACTGTTGTCAGCTGGTACTGGATCTATTATTAAGGTCAATACCAAATTTAAAATTCTTGATGAACTTAAAGATTCGGCATATGTGCTGTTCTGGGATTTTCATTTGGAGGAGGGTAGTTTTCAAATGGTTTGATGATTTCTTGATTGTTACATTGTTTGGTTGTGTCAACAAATATTCTAAGAGTTAAAAAATAGAAATATTTAACTTCACTATATAAATTCTATTATATTGTGCTTGGAATAAAGTCAAGCAGAAATCAGGTGAGAAAAAGATGTTACTGAGAAGAGACTTTACTGGAAACTATTTCTACCTCTCTTAATGTAATGTTTGTGTGTATATAACTAAAATTTTTAGGCTAACTTAATGGTATTGGTTTGTTAATGTTGCTATAAAGTAATACATGAGGCTGAATAATTTTAAAAGAAAAAAGAACAATTTATTTGCCACACAGTTCTGCAGGCACTATAAGAAACCTGGTTCTGTCATCTGTTTGGCTTCTGGTGAGAGGCTCATACTGTTTCCACTGGTGAAGCTATTTATGAAGGATCTTCACAGAGACCCAGACACCTCTCATTAGGTCCCACCTCCAACACTAGGGATAAAATGTTAACATGAAGTTTGTGGGAACAAACATCCAAACTATAGCATAAATCTTATACCAAATCTGGCCCTGTGGTTTCTCAATAGATAAGTTTATTACTTTGTGATTGGGTTGTCCATGAACTTCATTCTTTGCCTTAAAAGCCAACAGGTGTAATAATAATTTCTTTTAAAATACAATTTTTATGTTTACAAAATATATATATAAAATATATATATTTTATATATATAAAATGAACCATTGTTTTGTTAAGCACTGGCCAGGCCATGTGTTCTTTGAGCTGTGGCCGTCATGTTTTCTTAACTTTGGCCTCTTCCCCTACCTTGGGGAGGTTAACCTCTCTCTCTCTCTCTCTAAGTTACTTTATAAATAAATCATATTTTCCAACATAAAGAAAAATGAACACCCCATAACAATGTCCAAGTCAATAAATAGGACAATTCTTGAACACCAAAAGATTCATGAGCAATTTTATGAAAATAAGATACTAGGATACAGACATCCAGAGAGGAAATATAAAGGAAGAAGACAGTCATCTACCAGTCAAACAGAGAGAGGGCTTAGAGAAAAATCAACCCTGCAGGCATCTGGATTTCCCATTCCCAGTTCCAAGAATTTTGAGGAAATGATTTTCTGTTATTTCAGCAACCCAGTCTGTAATACTTCATCTTGGCAACCCTAGCAAATTCATACAGATTTCTTCTATGTAGATTTGTCTCTTCTTCCCATTTTGTCATTCTATCATGTATTTATACAAGTGTGGTGCCATTCATATTTATTATACTCTTTGGATTATAATGTAGTAATGCTCAAAAAAAATTTGAACTAAAATTTAAAGTTTCAGAAATATTCCTCTGAACCTAGGTCTCTCTTCTTTACCTCTCCCTGACCCCACCCCCACTCCACCCCCCCCCCCCCCCCC
>NW_007255873.1:213007-216301 GCF_000164805.1 Carlito syrichta | reverse complement strand
CCCCCCCCCATCTTTCTGATTGGAGGGACTTAAGACTTTTTTTATCTGCTTAAGAACTTTTTTTTTCACTTAAAGAATGCAATTGTCTTTAGACCCCGCCTCTGTGGAAATTTCATTAAGTTACTAGAAAACATTAACCAATAGCGAAAAGAAAAGACTAGAAATTTCTGCCATGTCCAAATAAGCTATTCGTCTATTCTTCTCAGGATAACTCCAAGAAATATCCTGGGAGACTATTTGTATATTAAGACAAACTTTGTTCACAGTGTTGCTCTGTCCCTCACCTTACCATCACCTTCCTCAGAGCTCAGAGATTCTTGAGCTTGTTTATTTCCCCTAAAAATTACTTACTACTCCTCTAAAATTACCAATAACTCCCTCTGCCCCACTTTCCTCTCTCCTATAAATAGGAATTTAAGCCTCCAATATCTGGCCTTTCTTTGAGTCTCATATTTGTGGGGCTTCCATGTTAATAAATTTGTATGTTGTTTCTTTTTATTAATCTGTCTATTGTCAACTATTTCAGAAAATCTGCAGTGGGCAGAGGAAGATTTCCTTTCACCCCTACAAATGCAATATTTTTGCTAATGATGTAAAAATTGTTATTAATGTTGTACAAATCGTTTTACATTCTGATCTCTTTCCATTTCACCCCTGTATTCCTTTTATATGCTTTCATTTTATTTTGTGAACAATGTTTCTTCTAGTGTCATAAGATGACCTAGGCTCCTCTTGTATATTCTTGCCCAAGCCTTAAAATCAGAGACCTAGTTACATTTATTGCAGTATGTTTTTGTGTTTTCATTGCTGTTGGGTTGTCACCGTTTCTAAACTGACTTAGTCGACAATGTTGATATTCAAGGTACCATCTCAAAATATTTCTCTTTGGCAGATTGATTATAAGTTCATTGTTTTGAGAACCGGAAGACATAGGAATATATGTGGAAAGTTTCACTTTGTAAAGAAAATTTATATACACACAGAATTGACTATAACAGAAGGAAATCTCCTCAGAGATAACCTTTATGATCTGAGAGATTCTTATCTACATGCAATGCAATTTTTATTTACCTTATTTCTCCTCATCTTACCCTCCTATAACTTAACCTCCCCAACCCCAAAGACCCAAATGTTTCTTTCTGTAGCTCAGCATGCTTTATAAGCTTTAATCATCTGTCCTTCCTTAAAGTCTCCTATTCTTGTGAGACTCTCATGCATACATACATAAGTAAATGTGGTTCTTCTCCTGTTAGTCTGCCTTATGTCAATTTAATGCAAAGCCCAGCCAAAGAACATAGCAGAGTGGAGGGAAATCATTTTTTCTTTTCCTGCAGCAGATATATGAAAAGTGTCTATGAAATAAAATACATATACAAATATGTCTATAATTTGTTATTTACCTGTGTGTATTTGTGTATATAAGCACAATTTGTGCTTGTGTATAAACACACTTATACGTACATCTAAACTAACACTTTTTGAACATATAAAATATAGTTATAATACTCATTTTAACATCTCAGTAAATTATAGCATCTATGTCCATTATGGGATTATTTTCATTGATTGAATATCCTCATTATGCTATATTTTCCTGATTCTTTGAATATGTATAATTTTAACCTTGTGAATTTCACCTTGATGGGTGCTGGTTATTTTTATATATCTTAACAATATCTGAACTTTGGAGAGATTCAATTATGTTACTTTGAAACAGTTTAATTTTTACTGATACTCCATTTATGTTTTTAGGCAAATTCAGTGCTATCTTCATTTCTAGGATTCATTATTACCTACTACCTAGGTAAGAACTTCTTAATTATTCTACCCAATGTTCCATGAATTATAAGATTTTCCAGCTTGGCTGGTGAGAACAGGTACAGCCATGTCTGAGCACTGGGCACTGTTTAATTGAATGCTTTTGAAGAGTTATTTGCAAAATTATTCAGAATAAACAATAAGGTTAAAAAAGATCTATGCATTAATTATTGTACATAAGACCATGGATAAATTATTTTCAGAAGACACAAAGACAGCTGCAGTATAAACAACTTGTTTGCTTCTAGTAAATGACCTTCTCCTTTGTCTTTAATATAGTCTACTTTAGCATTGCCTTGACACCCTGGATCCCTACTGAGTTGCATCATGCTGTCTAATTCTACCCCCTGCAACCTAACTCAAGAGGAACAACAATAGACTAATCAGAGCCACTTCCACGCTCTCTAGGAGGGCAAATTAAGTTGATTATTTTCATTGCTCAAATGCAAATTCCATAGCACTAGGAATTCAAGATATACATGCTTAGGTTGCATTCAGAGTCAGCATTTTAATATACTTTTGTAGAATAACCCACACAGTGATTTGAAATTTACACATAATTATAGAGAACTATTTTATTAAATTTTAGTGTGAAGCTATTAAACAAAAAAGAAAATACTTAAGTAACTATAGACAACTTTCTCATTTTTACAATACCATTTGATATGTGTAAACTGTTTAATTATTTCTGATATAATTTCTAGACACATTAAAAAAACATTTAAAAACAAACAAAATGAAAATGCCATTTCATTTACATGTGTCTTAGTATTTAAGTAAAACATACACATCCATGTGTTATGTGGCAACATTTTAAATAATATACATTAAATACCACTCATGAAATTTTCACTTCTTAAGATCTTTGTACTAAAAGTAGCATTCCTTTGAATAAGGGAGATTTCAACATAAACACATACATTGCATAAAACTTTTGAAGAAACAGGAGATAAAAGTTGTATGCTGAGTGCCCCTAACAAAAGAATAAAGAATAGTTATTGATTTAAGTAATATTTAAATGCAATACCTAATGGGTACCTTAAAAATCGAGATGTACAGTAGTTGAAATGTGAATATAGAGTCTATCAATTTGCTTGATATATATATACTATACTTCTGGGTTATATTTGCATTATAAAATAACAAATAAATAATATGGATAAGTTAAATGTTCTCTATAAATAATCTGCTACATTATCATTCAGTTCTTTTTTGAGTTATAATGAGTTGTGTGTGTTTGTGTGTATGAACTCTAAAAAGACAAAATTACAGCAAATTTAGTCATAGACTTAATTGGCATTTATTATAATTTATGAATAAGGATAACCCTAATTTTATATGTAACTGAGATCACCCTAAGTAAAGGCAGAACAGTGGGTCTTGTTAGGTGTGGACAATTAAGTAGAATATTTAAAAAAATAAACGATTGATTAACATCAATTTACTTCGGGATACTTTTTTTTTTTTTTTTTTTTT